>NW_008359441.1:2784731-2812754 GCF_000622305.1 Nannospalax galili | reverse complement strand
ATTTGATAATATCATACCTTAAATTTTGTTAAGCTGTGGTGGGTGTGAATGACATCATTATTTGTTACTGTTTTTGATTAATACATTTACATGTACACACACACACACACACACACACACACACACACACACACACACATTTCAGTTGGCCTGGAACTCGCTATGTTGACCAGGCTCCTCAGTTTCACAGAGATCCGCCTACGCCTGCCTCCCAAGTGCTGGGATTAAAGGCATGAGTGGCTTTTCCGTTTTTAAAATGTTTTTTTATTTTTTATTTTTAAAATTTATTTATTTATTTTTATGTGTATGAGTGTATTGCTTGCATGTGTATAAATGCACCCATATTGTGCAGTGTCCATGAAGGTCAGAAGAGGGTGTGAGATCCCCTGGAACTGGAGTTAACCGGGTGGTTGTTAGCTGCCATGTGGGTGCTGGGATATGAACCCAGGTCTTCTGCAAGAACAGCCAGTGTTCTTAACCACTGAGCCATCTCTCCAGCCCCCATTTTTTTTTTTTAACATTTACTTACTAGAGCTGGGGGAAGGGAGGAGAGGAAGATACAGAGATGGTACTCAAAGAGCTCAGGGGACAACTTTTGGGAGTCAGTTCTCTCCTTCCACCATGTGAGTTCTGGAATCAAACTTAGGTCATCAGGCTTGTCAGCAAACTCCCTTGCCCACTAAGCTATCTCATTGACCCAATTTTTTTTCTTTTCTTTTTCTTTTTTGGTCTTTTTGAGACAGCTGGTCTGGAACTATGTAGACCAGGCTGGCCTTGAACTCACAGAGATCTGCCTGCCTCTGCCTCCCGAGTGTTGGGATAAAAGGCATGCGCCACCACACTTGGCCTCTTTTTCTTTTTTTAAAAAAAATTATTTTATTTTATGTGTATGAGTGTACTGGCTGCATGTATGTGAGTGCACCCCAGTCGTGCAGTGCCGCGGGGGTCAGAAGAGGGCCTCAGATTCCCCTGGAACTGGAGTTAAGGACGGTTCATAGCCACCATGTGGGTGCTGGGAATTGAACCCAGGTCTTCTGCAAGAACATTCAGTGCTCTCAACCACTGAGCCATCTCCAGCCCCAATTCTTTTCTTTAAAAAAATATCTATTTATTTATATTTATATGTTTGTTTATCATGTACATGACTGTCTTGCCTGCATGTATGTAAGTATGGCAATGAATGCAGTGCTCATGGAGGTCAGAAGAGGGTATCAGATCCCCTGGAACCGGAGTTACAGATGGTTGTTAGCCACCGTGTGGATGCTGGGAACTGAAACTAGGTCCTCTGCAAGAGCAGTCAGTGCTCTTACCTACTGAGTCATCTCTCCAGCTCCAGCTCTTCCTTTTCTTACTGGTCTGTATGAATTTGTATTTCTGCTTTGTTTCATTTATGGATAATAATTCTTGGTTGTTATCTACAGAAGTGTCTTCTATTTGAGTTTATGTCTTTATTCTTTGTGATTTCATATGGTTACCTCAATTCTAATGACTGAGTAGTCATGTTTTCTACCATGGCTTAGATATTATACATACATGCATTTTGTATGGTAAATATTTTCTTTCCCTGAGGTTATAAAGATATTACTTTACAGTTTCATCTAAGTTCTTAGATTTTGACTTTCATATTTAAAAGAGTAATCTATGGAGTTAGTTTATTGTGTTTTGTGTTTTTGTTTTTGTTTTCAGAAGAGGTCTCATGCAGCCCAGGTTGACCTCAAACTCCATATGTAGCCAAGGCTGGCCTTGAACTTCTTATACCCAGTCTCCACCTTCAGAATGCTAAGGATTATCCATATGTGCCACCACTCCTGGTTTTGAGAATTAAATTTCTTGACGGGGGAAATATAGGTAGATTTTCCTTTTTCCATTTGAATAACAAGTTCTCCCTGCAGCCTGCTAGGATATTAGTCTTTGCTGTCTACTGATTTGCAGTGCCACCTCTACCTGTCAGATCTCCTGCGAGGCATTTTTGTTACTTGGCTGTTTGTTCTGTTCTGTTGGTTAGTTTGACTTGTGCTAATGCCATCTTAATTACTGTAGTTTTGCAATAGGTCTTTGTGTGCTGGAAGGGCATATGCTTTCACCTTTGAATTCTTTTTTTGAAACTGTTGGCTAAGTGAAACTTCTAGGGTACAAGTAAGGATCAACAAAACCTAGGGTACAGATAGGATCAACAAAACCTAGTAGCACACAGGAACTGCTTGGTAGCTGGTATTTTTGGTGACAGGTTGGACATCTGGGAACCCACCTTAATGGGAAGTTTCACATGTTCTCCTACTATATTGCACAAACAATAACATTTCCCTGTGTCTTTGTATTGCAAACAGCAGAGTAGTTTTGTGAGCTGCAGGCAATAAAAACAAGAAAAACTGCTTAGCAATTTTTGGCACTTTTGGCTTTCAGACAAATTTTAGAATCTGTTTGTTTTTTAAATTTTTATTTATTATTTTTATTTCATGTGTATGCATGTATTGCCTGCATGTAGGTAAGTGCACCCATGTCGTGGAATGCCCTCGGAGGTCAGAAGAGGCTGTCGGATACCCTGGGACTGGAGTTACGGACAGTTGTTAGCTGCCATGTGGGTGCTGGGACCAGTGTTCTTAACCACTGAGCCATCTCTCCAGCCCCAAGTTTTGATAATTTCTATAAGGATAAAAACACTGCTCAGATTTTTTATCCAGATTACATCGAATCATTTGCCTTTGTTTGTTTTCATAAGCATTATTTTATTATTTTGGTTTTTTTTTTTTTGAGACAGAATCTTGATATGTAGCCCAGGCTAGCCTGGATCTCATGGAAGTCTCCTTGATACCCTTGCCTCAGCCTCCTAAGTGCTGGAATTACAGGTGGGTCCCATGTCCACCTCAATCGCTGTCTTTTATAAAATTGTATCTGTGAACCTGATGAGAGTGATTTACAGATACAAGAATAGAGATTTTAAAAATATTTAGCTGGGTGTCATGGCGCATGCCTTTAATCCCAGCACTTGGGAGGCAGAGGCAGGTGGATCTCTGTGAGTTCAAGATCTATATATTGAATTCCAGGCTAGCTGGGGCTGCGGGGAGACCAGACCCTGTCTCAAAAAGACCAAAAAGAAAGAAAGAAAAAAAAAAGGAATATTTTATTTACATTTAAAAAATTTTTGAAATTATTTCAGACTTCTAGAAATTTTAAGAACGTTTACAAAATAAATATTACATACCTGCAGCTTCAGATCCTCAGATGTTATTAGAAATAGTGGACATGCATGAAGTTCTTGACTCTGTAAAGTAGCTTAAGGTCTTAATAAGAGATTTTGCAAGTCTGAAAAATCTTCCTTGGCCTACTGCTAGAAATGGGACTACGACATGCTGTTGAAAGTGACTTGGGGTCTGAAGTGGTGCCGGGCCCAACACGAAGACCTCTTTTAATCAGAGTTGATCTGTATCCTTATGTGACCCAGAATAGATCCACTGCTGCCCTCTGCTCCCAGTGTTGGTGGTGTGATCTAGTCTGTTGAAATAAGGACTTTTAAAAAGCCTTTCAGGGCCCAGTGAGATAGCTCAGCAGATAAAGGCGGTTGCTGCCAAGCTTGATAACCTGAGTTCAATCCCTGGGACCCATATGGTAGGAGAGAGCAGACTCCCAAAAGTCATCCTCTGATTGCCAGATGTGTGCATGTGTACACAGACATACATGCATAAGTAAAAATGAATAAAAAATAATTAAATTAAAAATAAAAGGTCTTTAAGTTGAAGATTTCAGACAGCTGTGGGCAGAACAAGTCAGAGCTAGTGTGTCATTGCCCTTTTGTAGATCTAATAGCTGTAATGAGAAACATCAATGTAAAAACCCCAGGACCATCACAGTCTGCAAATGATGACTCTTTCGCTCTTTCTTTTTTTTTAATTTTTGAGACAGGGTCTCCATGTAGCCTCAGCTGGCCTGCACTGCTATGTAGACCAAACTTGTTTGATCTCACAGAGATCCACCTGCCTCTGTCTCCTGAGCTAAGGCATGTGCCACCGCACCCAGCTCTGGACCCTCCTTAATAACCTCCTAATTTCATGTCTGTTTGGTTTTTTAAGTATTTTATTTATTACTTTTTTATGTGTGTGCTTGTGTTGCCTGCATGTAGGTAAGTGTACCCGTGTTGGGCAGTGCCTGCAGAGGACAGAAGAGGCTGTAGGATCACCTGGGACTGGAGTTAAGGACAGTTGTTAGCTGCCATGTGGGTGCTGGGATTTGAACCTGGGTCTTCTGTAAGAACAACCAGTGTTCTTAACTGCTGAGCCATCTCTCCAGCCTCCTCATGTCTGTTTTTTAACCCGTCAAGTGAGTTAGCGTTGCTTGGGTGTGGGGCTATTAACAGAGTCCTGGGCTTCTTACAGCACTGAAGAAAAATGACCCCCCCTCCTCCAGCTTTCCATCAAAGGCCAATGGCTCCTCAGCTAGGGGTGGGGCCTCACGAGCCCCTACTCCATCTGCTATGCACTGTTTATGGGTTCTATCTTGTGCAGGTAAAGCACAGCTGCTGTGAGTTTATGAGTAAAGCAGCCATGCTGTGTCCAGAAGACGGTGTTCACAGCTCTCCTACCCATCCTCCTGCTCTTCCTTCTCTCCCCCTCTCTGTGATGTTCTTCCTGTTTGAGGCTGAGTACTCAACCTGTCAGGTAATCAGCACTTTGACCAATTATGAGTCTCAGCATTAACTGCTGCCCACTGCAAAAAGAAAATTTTGGTGTTCTTGATCTATTCATTCCAGAACACTGTGATAAAAATCCATAACTGTGGATTTGTCAGCATCTCTAAAATTCTAAATGTGGTTTGCATTGAATTTGAATTTCCCTTAAGTGAATAGTTAAAATTGTTTATCTCTTCCTGAAGAAGGATTTTTTTTTTTTTCTTTTTGGTCTTTTTGAGACAGGGTCTCCCTGTAGTCCCAGCTGGCCTGGAACTCACTATGTAGACCAGGCTGGCCTTGAACTCAGAGGGATCCACTGGCCTCTGCATCCCGAGTGCTGAGATTAAAGGTGTGCACCACCATGCCTGGCTGAAGAAGTTTTTTATAGAGAACATTTTTATTTATTTTTGTGTGTATGAGTGCATTGCCCGCATGTATGTCAGTGCTCTGTATTGTGCAGAACCCTTGGAGGTCAGAAGCCCTCAGATTTAATGTAGGTGCTGGGAATTGAACCCTGGTCCTCTGCAAGAGCAGCCAGTGGTCTTAACTGCTGAATCATCTCTCCAGCCCCTATAGAGAACATTTTTATCCTTAATAATATTTCTTTATGTAAATAATTATAAGGTACATTTCTTCCTGCCCCTTTACTTTTAGTCTATGCTTTTTTTTTTTTTTTTTTTTTGTCTTTTTGAAACAGGGTCTCCCTGTAGCCCCAGGTGGCCTAAAACTCCCTATATAGACCAAGCTGGCCTGACCTTGAATTCACAGAGATCTGCCTGCCTCCACCTCCCAAGTGCTGGGATAAAGGCATGCGCCACCACACCCAGCCAGTCTGTCTTTTTTAAAGTTAAAATTTAATTTTCTGTTTTAAAATTAAAATTTAATTTTCTGAGTGCTAGGGATGAAACCCAGGACTTTAGGCAGTCTTTGTGCCTTAATGTCTTAAGTGTGTCTTCTGTAAATAATGGTTGGATTTTTTTTTCAACCTAATGTAAGACTGTTGGAAAATTTTTATAATTGCAGTTATTTTAGTAATCATGCTTATATTTTATATATTTTTTTATTTACTATCTTTCTTTTTTTTTTTTTTTGAGGATGGAGTTGTAATCCGGACCGGACCGGCCGGAGGCGCCTCCACCTTACTTACTATCTTATTAAGTATGTTATTATACTTTGTGCCATCATATGTTGTTTTCTGTCTTCCATTAGATAACATAGCCCATCTTCATCTGTACCTTTCTCCATTCCCTGCCAGCTGGACGCTTCAGTTCTTTTAGAGGCTCCTCTTAAATTTTTGGCCCACATACTTCAATGAAATCTGAAGTTAAATCATTATCTCTACCCTCTTCCCAAATAAAAACCCTCAGTTTGTGTTACTCATTGCTATGGTTCTGTATTATAATTCCACTTTGTTTTCATACCCTAGAATTAGTTGTTGCTATTCTTATTTGATAATGTTTTCTCCTGTGGATTCACCCACCTGCTCACCCCTTCTCTGCCTCCTGTTAAGCTTCATCCTAAGCTATGATCCCTGCCTCTATAGGTGGGCTAGACAGTTGGTTTTTTTCCCTTTGGTCTGCTTCTGTTAAACTTTCTTTTTTCCCCTAGCTTAAACATATTTTTTGTCATGATCATAGAAGTTAAAATGTTCTACTTCAGGGGGCTGGAGAGATGGCTCAGCAGTTAAGAACACTGGCTGTTCTTGCAGCAGACCCAGGTTCAAATCCCAGCACCCACATGGCAGCTAACAACTGTCTGTAACTTCAGTTCCAGGGGATCCGACGGCCTCTTCTGTCCTCCTTAGGCATTGCATGACATGGGTGCACTTACCTACATGCAGGCAATACACACATACACATTTAAAAAATAATAATAATACAAATAATAAATTTAAAAAAAAAGCCAGGCATGATGGCGCATACCTGTAGTCCCAGCACTTGGGAGGCAGAGGCAGGAAGTTCTCTGTGAGTTCAAGGCCAGCCTGGTCTACATAGTGAGTTCCAGGACAGCTCGGAGTACAGGGAGACCCTGTCTCAAAAAGACCAAAAAAAAAAAAAAAAATTCTGGGTTTATAGTTTGTTTTTTTTTTCCTCAGTAGTTGGACAATTTCACCATTTCGTCTGTTTAGTTGAGAGGTTTGCTTCTGAACTCTCAGAGCTAATCTTTCATCTTAGCTGCTTTGTTCTTGGTTTTTGGTGTTCTGCAAGCTTTCTGTAATGTGATCCTGATTTGATTTACTTTAATGTCCTGCTTGCTATTTGTCCTTGGGTATAAGAGTGCACATCTTTTCAAGCATTCAAGAAATTGCCTTCTTTTTATTTATATCTTCAAATTTTACTGTTTTAAAAAACATTTTTTAATTTTATGTATATGAGTGTATTGCCTGCATGTAGTTTAAGTGCACCCATGTTGTGCAATGCCCGAGGTCAGAAGAGGGCATCAGATTTCCTTGGAACTGGAGTTAGGATGGTTGTCAGTCGCCATTTGTGTGCTGAGATTCAAACCTGAGTCCTCTACAAGAGCAGCTAGTGCTCTTAACCACTGAGCCATCTCTCCAGCCCCAATTTTTACCTTAAAAAAAAAAAAAAAAATCAACGCTTCCATTTCTCCCTTGAGAAATCCTGGACATCATGTATAGGTCCTTATTTTAGCCTTTATGTTTCTGCAACTTCCATATTTTTCAGTCTCAGTGGAGTTTTTAGTTTCTTACCTCTGCCTTTCATTACATAAATTGTTCCTTCACCCTCTTTTGATTTGTGTGCAGAGTTTTATATTTCATTGAACTACATTTTGAGTTCTGTGCAGTAATAAAGTGGGTTGTTTACTTTCTGCTGCAGTTGTGTAAAAACAAACAGAAATGAGCAAATCACCTTGTGTATGCTGTTCCTATTTTCCCTCTTTGGCAAAGTAAGTGGGGTTAGCTTGCTGCGTTCTGTCGCATTCTCTTCCTGCTCAAAAATTCCATGAGACCTTATCACTCTGGCATTATACTGTTGAGCAAACCAGCACCCTGAACAGGGAGGGAGGCAGGAAGCTGGAGCCCAGCATCCCTTTGTGCTCCACTCCTGAGTCATGTAGGGGAAACCTTACAGCATTGTACCTCTGGGGGCTCACAGCTGTGGCAGGAATCTGTTTCTATAGCAACAGAAGGCTTAACTTTTCCTCTGTTCTCAGAATATGCAGAGGGAAGTGGCATGATAAACTTTGAGAGCATTCTGTGCTCTGGGCATGCTGGATTGGTTCTCTCCCTTCTTCTAGATCATGTTGTCCAACATAATAGCCACTAGCTACAGGCAGTTATTTAAATTACAGTTAATTAAATTTAAATTTTCGTTTCTTTATTTTTAGTTTGTATTTTGAGACATCTTAAAAATTGCTTCATGCCAGGTGTGGTGGTGCTCCCCTTTAATCCCAGCACTCAGGAGGCAGAGGCCAGCCTGGTCTACTTAGTGAGTTCCCGGTCAGCTGTCAGCTGGGGCTACAGGAAAACCCTGTCTCCAAAAGACCAAGAAAAAAAGAAAAAGAAAAAATTGCTTCATTAGCTCAGACTGATCTGGGCTTTACTAGTAGCCCAGGTTGGCCTTGAGCACAAGGCAGTTCTCCCTCAGCCTCCCAAGGGCTGGATTACAAGTATTCAGCTTAAAATTCCATTCCTGAGACACACTAGCTACATTTCTGGGGCTCAGTCCCCACAAATGGCTAGTGAGTATCGCAATTGGACAGTACACAGAAAGGTTTCTATCATTGTAGAAAGTTCTTTGGGAGAATACTACTGTAAACTCTACCTCAGTATTTTCACAGTTGCTAAGTGTGTAGTTTCAGAAAATAGATCAAGTGAACCTGTTGATGCCAGAGTCTGGAAGGCTCTCTTTAGAATTATGACCATTCTGCTCTCTGAATCCAGAGAGGTTGAGTTTGAGAATGATTTGTTCACCATGGGTCATCCAAGCCTACTGGTCTATAATTTGGTGTCTTGTGAAGAGGGGAAGCAAGTACGTAGAAAGGTGACGTTAACTCAGTTTTGGGGAAAATGGAGAACAAGGTCTGCATGGGTTTATTGTTTTGTTTTGTTTTGGTTTGGTTTGGTTCTTTGGTCTTTTTGTTTTTGTTTTAGACCAGGCTGGCCTTGAATTCACAGAGCTCCACCTGCCTTTGCCTCCTGAGTGTTGGGATTAAAGGTGTGTACCACAATACCTGGCATGGGTTTATTGATTTTTATGAACTGTCATTAAGCTGAGATGGGAAGGGCATGCTTGCGAGATCACTGGAAAAAAACAGCTCATCTTATTTAAATTTGTATGTATGTATGAAATGTCATAACAAAACCAATTAGTTGATATGCTAACCGAAAACAATTTTAAAAATATTAACCCAGGACTAGAGAGATGTCACAGCAGTTAAGAGTACATATTGCTCTTATAGAGGACCAGAGTTTGGGTCTCAGCATGCACACTGGGTAGCTAGCTGACAACTCCCTGTAACTTGAGCTCCAGGGGATCCAGTGCCCTCTTCTGGCCTCTGTGGGCACTGCACTCATGTACACACACCCACAGACTCACACGTGCGCGCGCGCGCACACACACACACACACTGAAACTAGCATCTTTTCCTTCTTGATGTTTTTATTTCATTCTCCTTTGAGTTGCTATAGATGATTTAAAGGTTCAAAAAACAAAAACCAAAACAAACAAAAAGCAGCACAAAGAGGTGTTCTTTTCCTGCCCCTTTACATATAGCAGCATTTTGCTGACTGGATTCCAGAGAGCCCAAGGTTCAAAATAATGTGGGCCATACCAGCTCTGGCACAAACAGGCGGTATGATCAATGAAGAGCCATCCTGTTTTTTGCTCATGACAGAAATGCCAAATTTTACTTCACTCTTTATCATAGAGCTCTGTGGAGACTCAGAGTCCTTCCTGACACAGGATTCCAGGTACCCATTTTCTAACCAGTTCCTGGAGTTGGTGTGTCCTTGCAGCTGTCCTTTGCTAGGAATTTGGGACTTGGAATTTATATTCAGAGAAGGAATCTTGACAGAGCTGGTTGCAGAGTGTAGTAGGAGCTGAATAGGTTAGATGAGAAAGTTTTTAAAAAATGAGAATTCACAGTCCCTGGTAAAGAGTGGGTACCTAAAGAAAAGTAGTAAAAATGAAGGCAAGAAAAAGGTGATTTGTGATGGAAACCGGTTTAGTGCTTAGTTCATTCTGATGATTTTTGTGGAGTTGGCAAAAGTGACTGTAGTTGACTTTCTGGAAAAAATTAATCTGAAGGAAAAAAAGATGGTTTTTGAATCTACAGTAAGGAATTTAGAAAGAATTCAGAGGCAGCATTTCTAAAGGGAAGTTACAAAAGAAATACAAAGTACCCTTCATAGTACCCTATTACCTTGATAAGGTAATAGGGTGCTCCATGGAAACAAAGTCACAGAGGTTTCTAAATTAGTGATTTTTGTTTCTTAAGTATACCTGGAAGCAGAAGTTCCTCCTAATTTTTTTCCTGATCACAGAATAATCAGAATTTCCACTATAAGGATTTTGAACATTAATGTAGAAAATACAAGCCTTCCCCAAGATCCCGTCTGTTTCTCCAGATGCTTGACCCTGAAGAATGGGTACCTATGTTTAAAAAAGTATGAAGTACTTTGTGCTGAGCTTCAGAACTTGTGAATTTTGTTTTGTTTTTATTAAAGTCCTCAGGATTCCATGTCATCACATGCTTGTGTGAATTATTTTTGTTCTTGTTTTTGTTGTAATTTCCAGAAATTTGTCCTCTCTGGAAGTTACACTATTTACAGCAAATCTCTCTCTAGCACCCCCTAAGCTTTTGTACCCGTTTGAGTAAAGTCACAGTAAAAACCCTTTTTCTTGCTAGAGAGATCATGTCTACCATCTCCGTATTAGAGCTCTGCAGGGAGAGATCCCATAGCGCCTCCCATCAGTGTAGTTTGTTCTTTTAACTTTTTTTGTTTATTTTTATTTTATAGGTATGAGTGTTTTGCTTGCGTGTGTGTAAGTGCACCCATGTTGTGCAACACCTGCAGAGACTAGAGAGATCTTTGGATCCCCTGGAACTGGAGTTATAGGTGGTTATTAGCTAATATATGGGTGCTGAGCATCAAACCCAGGTCCTCTGCAAGAGCAGCCAGTCTCTTAACCACTGAGCCATCTCTCCAGCCAGCTTAGTTTGTTCTTATGGAACAATTAAGTGGCAAGTTAGAAGCTGCTCAGAGCTGGGCCCCAGCTGCAGGGAGCATTTGGTGGGTAACACTAGCCTTGGGACTCAGGAACCCTTCTCCCTCCCAGCCCTCAGTTCTGAGCCTGGCTTGCTCTAGAGTTTCTGCTTCTGTCCATTTTTCTATTTAGTGGAATGATTGCTTCTGCCAGTGACTAGACCAGAGCATAGAGTTGTTTTTTGTTTGTTTTAAATCTTGGATTCACAATCTGAGATGCTCTAAAAGAAAACCTTTGCAATGGGGTGTCAGGTGCATTTCATATCAGCTATGGGGGGACACTCAGCTGGGTGCTTTTGTTTCCTTGGGGTACTACAAACTGAAACTGTCAAATGCGGAGCACGCTGGTGGGGCCTGCAGTCTGGGGCTGGGGCTGAGGCTGGGGCTGGCACTGGGATTGGAGCATACAGAGGGGTCTTCTATGAGGTAGATCGACCAGCCCAAGGTCTGAGCAGATGTTAAATATGAGGCCAGCAAGTGCCCTGATTTTCTCTCTCCTCTAGTAACCTCTGAAATTATTAAATGACCAGTAGCTCAGCATCTTACTGAATTGTAAAAGATGTCTGATCTGCATCTAAGTGGACATGTGAAATATTAGGAATATTTCTAGATCTATTTCTGGGGTTTGAGTTTTTTTGTGTGTGCCGGGGCCTTATACAGCCCAGCTGTCCTGGAACTCACTATGAAGACCAGGCTGGCCTTGAATTCAGAGATCCACCTACCTCTGCCTCACGAGTGCTGGGAGTCTTTCTGCGTGATCCAGGCTAGCTTCAAATTTGCCATCCTCCTGCCTCATCCTCCCAAATGCACACTCTACCACACATGGTAGTGTTTGTTTTTTAACTTTTTACATTGTGTGTGTGTGTGTGTGTGTGTGTGTGTGTACAAATATGTGTCAAAGCAAGGGTATAGAGATCAGAGGACAACTTGTAGGAGTCATTTCTCTCTTACCACCATGTGGATTCCAGGATCAAACTCAGCTTATCAGCTTGGTGGTAAAAACCCTTACCCCCTGAGCCATCTTGCCTGCCAGGTGTTTGCTTTTTAAGGATGTTGCTATTGCATGTGACTGTCTGAGGCTAACTGTAAGGTAAGAAGAATAAGGTATTACACCCTCAATCCTGGAAGTAGGGTTTAGAATGAAGTTGAACCCATTACCCAGTAGCAGGGTCATTGTTTATAGAGTTTCGGTAAATGGCATGTGTCATTTCCCCCTTTCCCAGAGAAAGTGGAAAAATGAACAGATTAGGAAAAGTACTTGGAAAAATTCTGTAATGATTTGAACCTGAGCCAGGCTTAATACTTGAGTGCTTGAACTCTTCCATACTTTGACTCTTGCTTTTATAACAGTCTGGTTTTTGTTAGTTAATGCAGTTTTTAAAGTAAAAAGCAAGATGGATTGTAACATAGTAACATGCGATAGCAGTATTTCTGATGGCAGACGTTTAATTAGTTAATGCTTACAAAGTGCCTGCCACTTTAAACGGGTACCATATGTTCACCCTTTGTCTTTGCCCTGTGACATATTTGGCAGATAGAGAAACTGTGCCCCAGCACTTAGGAACGTGCCTAATGCCACAGAGCAGGAAAGTGGTGTGGTACCAAAGAATGGTATGACATTATTAAGTGGCAGTCATTTTGGTCATCAGAAATGCAATTATTGGAACTTAATATTTATTCGTCTTTTTTAATATGTTTTTTTAAAGTCTGATTTCTTTCACTTAGCATGGCATTTTCAAGGGTTATCTATGTAGCAGTTAACACTCTTTTTAAAAATATTGCATAATAATTGTACAGAATTTCATTCCTTTTTATGGCTGAATAATATTCTGTTGTGGTGCCTCATTTTGTCTATCGGTTGGTAGACACTTGGTTTGCTTGCACTTTTGGCTTGTCTCTGCCTTCTACCTGTTATGAACAATTCTGTAAATATTCATGTACAAATTTTTGTGCACGTGCATGTTTTTATTTTTCCTAATAATATACCTAGGAGTGAAATTGCTGGGTTGTATAACTCTATATTTGATCTTTTTTGATGAATTGCTGTTTTTCAAAGTAATTAATTATATCATTTACTTTCTCCCAAACAGGGTGTAAGGGTTCTGATTTCCCCACATCCTCTTCAATACTTATTTGCTTTTTTTTTTTTTTTTTTTGAGACAGGGTCTTCCTGTGGCCCCAGCTGGCCTGGAACTCACAGAGATCACCTGCCTCTGGCTTTTTTAACAATAAAAAAAAACTTTTTACATTTATTTATTGGTGGTTGGGGGGAGGGAGGAGAGAGGGAGAGCTAGAGTGTTGCTGTGCCTTGATGTAAATTGGAGGTCAGAGGACAATTTGTGGGAGTTGGTTCTCTCTTTCCTCCATGTGAGTGGGTTCTTCCTGGGTGTGAGCTCACTCAGGTTATCAGGTTTACCTGCTGAACCAGCCTAAATTTGCCCTTTTTTTTCCTTTCTTTTAATTTGTGATGTCAGAGTTTGAGCCATTTTTGTGTCTTTTTGGTGATTAGTCTCAAACTAGAGATTTGTGAACTTTATGAATTGTTGAAGGACATGATATATTTTGGTGTTGGTTTCTTACGCATTTCTGGCTTCCCTTTTATTGATTTCTGTTGTGTTTTCAGTTTAATTTACTCTCTACTTTAAGGTTGAAGAAGAATCTCTTTTCTTTGTTTCCTATTTTTCTTCCTTTGTGTTTTGGATTTCTTTCTCTCTCTAGCTCTCTTTCTTTCTCTCTCACTCTCTTTCTCTCCCTCCCTCCTTCCCTCCCTCCCTTTCTCCCTCCTTCCCTTCCTTCATTCCAGCTTAAGATCCTCCTGCCTCAGCCTCCTGAGTGCTGAGATTATAGGCAATGCACCACCATGCCCAGCTTTTTTTTTAATATAAGCATTTAAAGCTATAAAATCTGTGTAAGCACTGCTTTATTTAGCTTTTTATATTGTGTATTTTATGAATTTTGATATGTTGTGCTTTTATTTTGATTTATTTCAGTACATTTTCTAATTTTCTTGTGATTATTTTTTTTCTTCTGTGACTCATAGTTTATGGGAATTGTCTTATAAACTTTCCAAATATCCGGAGATTTTCCCAGTGTCTTTGTGGTATGGTCTTAGTGTAGTTCTGCTGTGCAATCTGAGGACACACTTTGCATGACTCAAATCCTCTTACCATTTTAAAAATATTTTTTATTTATTATTTTTATTTTATGTGTATGCGTGTATTGCCTGTGTGTAGGGAAGTGCACCCGTGTTGTGCGATGCCCACAGAGGACAGAATAGGCTGTTGGGTCCCCTGGGACTGGAGTTAACAGACAGTTGTTAACTGCCGTGTGGGTGCTGGGCTATGAACCCAGGTCTTCTGCAAGAACAAGCAGTTCTTAACTGCTGAGCTTTCTCTCCAGCCCCCGTCTTACCGTTTTTTGAACTTGTTTTAGGGCACAGAACATATAGTAGCTTGATGAATGCTCCACACATTTGGAGATGAAGTACACACATACACATAAAGTAATAATAAATAAAAAATTTACAAAAAAAAAGAAAAGAAAAAAGAATTAAAAAATATATATTACTTACTTTTATGGACTGGAGAGATGGCTCAGCGGTAGCAGTTTAGAGCACTGACTGCTCTTGCAGAGGACCTGGGATGGATTCCCAACACACATATGGCGGCCATGAACCGTCCTTAACTCTAGTTGCAGGGGAATTGGAAGCCCTCTTCTGACCTCCAAGGCATTTCAGGACACGGGTACACTCACACACATGCGGGCAATATACTCATACACCTAAACTAAAAATAATAAATAAGAACAGCCAGTGTTCTTAACCACTCTCCAGCCCCTGATAATGTTTCTTAAAAATTTATTTTATTTGTGTGTGCATGTGTGTATGTAAGTGTACCTGGTGCCCAAGGAGACCAGAAGAGGGTGTTGGATCCCCTGAAACAGTAGTTATGAACAGTTGTCATCTGCTATGTGGGTGCTGAGAACTGAACCCAGGTCCTCTGTAAGAGCAGCCAGTGCTCTTAACTGAGCCCTCTCTCCAGCCCTGAAAGTATTTTCTGCATTGTTGGCAAATTACTGTGTCAGTGTCAGCCGGGTCAGTTTGGTGTTGGTGTTTTCAGTTCTTCCGGAGCTGCGCTGGTTTCCTGTCTGCTCATTTTATTCACCATAGAGGGAAGAGTGTTAAAAGGCTGCACCAGCTTTCCTCTGATGAGCATTTCATGGTTGTCTTTGCCTGTCTTTGACTTTTAGCCTATCTGTATCTATTTACAAAAACTTTCTGATAGAAAATGTATGATTTGGTATTTTTTTTAAATCCAGACTGGTAAATCTTTGACTTTAACTTGGAAACTTCACACTTGATGCAATTGCTAATATGATTGGATCTGAGTGTCCGTCTTGCTTGTTGCGGTCTCTCCGTTTGTTTCTGTCCTTCTCTAGTCCCTATTCAGATTTAAAGCTTACTCCATTTTCTCTCTACAATGGGCTTATTAGTTTTACTTTTGGGGGTCTTGTTTATAAGGAAGACATTGCCTAGGTTTTAAAATAGATTTTCTTTCTTTTTTTTCTTACTACAGTCTATCTTCAGTTACGTAGTTTGTATTTGTTTGATGCAGAGTCTGTGTAGCTTAGACTGGCCTCAAACTTAAAGCATTATAAGGAAGACATTGCCTAGGTTTTAAAATAGATTTTCTTTCTTTTTTTTTCTTACTACAGTCTATCTTCAGTTACGAAGTTTGTATTTGTTTGATGCAGAGTCTCATGTAGCTTAGACTGGCCTCAAACTTAAAGCATTTTTTTTTTTTAATTGGGGCTGGAGAGACTGCTCAGTGCTTAAAGAGCACTGACTGCTCTAGCAGAGGACCTGGGTTCATTTCCCAGCACCCACATGGTGATTAACAACCATCCTAACTCCAGTTCCAAGGGTTGTGACGTCCTCTTCTGACCTCTGAGGGCATTGCACGACACAGGTGCACTTACACACATGCAGGCAATACATGCATTCAGGCAATGCACTCATACACATAAAAAATAAAAATATTAAAAAATTTTTGTCAAGTGTGTATGTGGTATATGTATGTGCATGTGTGGAGGATACCAGGTGTCTGGCTGTCACTCGACCTTATTCCCTTGAGACAGGATCTCTTGAAACTGGAACTAGCCTGGCAGCCAGCAAACTCCAGCCATTCAAGTAGCTCTGTCCCCCACAGTGCTGGGGTTACAGACACAGGTGCATATATGGCCACAGCTAGCTTTTTAAGTGGTTGCTGGGGATTTGAACTCAGATCTTCATGCTTGCATAGCAAGTGCTCTTACCCATAGGGCCATTTACCCAGCCCCAACCTTAAACTTTTGATTTTTCTGCCTCTAACTCCCCAGAGTTTCCTACCAGCTGAGCTATACCCTCAGCCTCTTCAGAGTATTAGTACTACTTTATGAACAGTGTAAGAACCTTAAGGTAGTATTCTTCCAGTCACCTCCTCCTGTAGCTGGGGCTACAGGGAGACCCTGTCTCAAAAAGACTAAAAAAAAAAAAAAAAGAGTAAAACCCATAGATGATGGTTCATGTAAAGACATTTGAAGAAAGTAGGTAACAAAGTTCAAGCCATACAGAGTGACATAGATAGCTTCATTTTTCTGGTCTGTGCATCAAGTAGCTTAAAGAGTGAGGGAAATTTTAGTATGAGAGGTGAAGGCTGGGCTATAATTAGTAAGAGGCTGCCATTATTAAATTCAATTAGCATAACAGGTTCCACTTATGTAAGAATGTAGAAGGCTCATACTGGGAATCTCAGTCTCTTCTAAACTCCAGGAGAACTAAGCTGCTTTTGCCAGCATCCTTTGAATATGAAAACATCTACCCTGTTTCATGTAAGCCTTCCTCATTCTCAAGCAGCAAATTCAAGGACCTGTTGCAAAAGTCAGTGTTGACTAGCCAGCTCTCAGTCAGGAATGGGAATCAAGACTCAGCCTAGCTACCATGGGCTCCTGGCTCATCTCAGAGATTCTCCTTTTAAGGATCTATCTCTGGCAGCTGAGTTATCTGCTTTCTTTTTCTGAGAGCTTTGGACAGCTGACTCAAAAATATAGAATTGGGGCTAGAGAGATGTCTCAGCAGTTAAGGGCACTGGCGACTTTTGCAAAGGACCCAGGTTCGGTTCCCAGCACCTACATAGCAGCTAACAATCACCTGTAACTCCAGTTCCAGGGGATCTGATACCCTCTTCTTACCTCCTCGGGCATTGCATGACACAGGTACACTTACACACATGCAGGCAATACACTCATACACGTAAACTAAAAATAAATAAAATATTTAAAAAATTTAGAATCAACTTAATTCCTTTTCTTTCAGCTCTTGAAATTTTATTATTTTTACATATTTTATTAAAATAAAATTTTATTCTATTATATTATTTGTATATGCCTACCCATATTTAATGAACAGTCATATGTGATTCAATTTCTTTAATGTGTTTAAAGAAAATCCTTAGGCTATACAACACTTTGAGAAACCCAGTTGCATTGTTTGGGGTAGAAGGAAGGGATCCTGAACTTGACATTTCTTGAGTGCCTGTTTTGTGCGATGTACTGGGATAGAACTTTACACATATTCTCATTTTTTTCCTCAAACAGTCCCAAGCAGTGGAAGGAAATTATTCTCGTGTTAAAGATGAGAGGTCACAGAGCCAGAATTTGAATCTGCCTGACCCCTGGTTGTCACTTTGCAGCGTTCAGGGCGGCAGCATTTTAGGTGTGCTTCATGCAGGTTGTTTTCTTTCCTGGTGCACAGCCGACGGGAAGCCTTGGTATGTAGCGGAAGAACAGGGTGGGTGAGACTGGCGATCTCCCCTCAGGATCTTCTGTTCCACTCATTTCAGGAAAGTCCTGAGTGGGACCACATTGGTGGCTTGGTGTGTGTGATGTCAGTGTGCTGTCAGTCTTGCTCTTCTTTATTCCCTTTCCCTCCAATTCCATTTTAAAAGCTCGTAGCCAGCTGTGGTGGCACACGCCTTTAATCCCAGACACCAGGTCTGAATAGTGAGCAGAGCATCTCAATTTAGTCACTTTTTTTTCGGTCTTTTTTGAGACAGGGTCTCCCTGCAGCCATAGCTGGCCTGGAACGCACTGTAGACCAGACTGGCCTCTATCTCACAGAGATCCGCCTGCCTCTGCCTCCCAAATTAAAGGGATGCGCCACCATACTTGGCTCTTTGCTTACTGATTTTAGTCAGCACGGCCTTCAGAAAGATGTATTATAATACATTCATGTAACTTGCTTTTTTGGGGGGACGGGGGAACAGAGTCTGACTGTGTAGACCAGGCTGACTGCAAAGAGATCCGCCTGCTTCTGCCTTTTGAGTGCTGGATAACTTTTTTAAATATAAATTTGAGAAGCCTCAAAACCTTTTGCTGACAGTTGTGGACTAGTCCTTGATAAGGAAATTAATTGAATCTGGCTCATGAACACTTGTTTTCTTCTTGGCAGCTGGGTTTCAAGGTCCAAGTCCTTATGATTTACCCAGAAGAATGTTTGAGAGCAGATTCAAAATCTGTTTTTGTTGTCTGTTATTAGATAACGAAGTCTGCCACAAAACTTAATAACTTATGGGGCTGGGGCTATAGCTAGGTTGATAAAGTGCTTGCTATCAAAGCATAAGGACTTGAGTTCAATCTCTAGAACCCATAGGAAAAGACCAGGCATAGCGACATGTGCTTGTAATCCTAGGGCTAGAGATAAGTAGATCCCTGGGCTTACTGACCAGCCAGCCTAGACTGCTTGGTAAGTTCCAAGGTCTATGAGAAACCTGTCTTCAAAAAAATAAAGGTGAACAGCACCTGAGGTTGGCCTCTGGTGCACCTCCCATATATATGCACCCACATACACACAAATACACAACTTAATGGCGTACGGCCATAGCCTTGGAACTCAGGAACTCAAGTCAGGCAGGGCGGTTCTTTTTGTAAGAGTAGTTGGGATGGTTGTAGTCAGATAGCAACTGGAGCTGGACCATTTACGGTAACTTTACTCACATGTCTGCCACCTTCACTGAAATGACTGGGAAACAGGAAGCTCCCCATGTGGCTGTCTCTACTTGGCTAGATTGGTTTTTTTAAAAGCATTCTAACCAGCTGAGGCAGAAGTTGTGATTCTTGTAGGGCCTGGCCTCAGATTCTTTCTCCATGTAGGCTGGCCCTTTGACAAGGGGATGCCAGAAGAGGGGACGTTGTAGAATTCATGCGATAGAAACTTAATCTGCTATAAAATTCTTTCTCTGAAGAACTCAAACCCCACTCCAGGTCTGTTAAGTCAGAATCCCTAAAGAAACAGTGAGGGGCTCTTGGGAAAGTTGTGTGTGCATTTATTATTGTTTTCCCACTGAGGCTGTTGTCCTGATTCTGTGTGTCTCTGACAGCCCTCACCCCTTTGAGCTGTGCTGAAAAGGGAATTGAAAATAATTTTAAGGGCTGTTACTTTTTTTTCCTATGCCACATTCCCACTTCTTTTTTTTCGTTCTTGTTTTGTTTGTTTGTGTTTGAGACAGGGTCTCCATGTAGCCGCAGCTGGCCTGGAACTCACTATGTAGACCAGGCTGGCCTCGATCTTCCAGAGATCTGCCCGCCTCTACCTTGGGTTTCACAATCCCACTTCTGACTTCTATGAAAACTCCCCAACTGGGACTGGAGTAGCTCAGTAGAAAAGCACTTACCTAGCAGAGTGAGACCCTGAGTTTGATCCCCAGCACAGCACAGTGCCTCCCACTCTGCTCCAGGACACGTGGATGTTGAGTACTCTGGCTTGTATTATCAGAAAAGCAAGTACTCTCTCACTGAACTGCAGCTCCAGTCCTGGTTTCCTTAAGCTGGTTAAAAAAAAAAAAATTGTTTCTCTGATTTATTTATTTTTATTTTATGTGTATGAGTGTTTTGCCTGCACATATGTAAGTGCACCATGTGCATGCAGTGCCCATGGAGGACAGAAGAGGATGTTGGATCCCCTGGAACTGGCGTTACACATGGTTGACAATACTGGGAACAGAATCCAAATCCTCTACAAGAGCAGCAAGTGATCTTAACAGCTGATCCACCTTTCCAGTCTGCTTAAGATAGTTTTTTAAAGGAGTCTTTTGAGACAGTATCTTGCTGTATAGCTCTAGTTATCCTCAATTTGAGGCCAAGATCTTGCCTGTGCCTTCCAAGTGCTGGAATTAGAGGCATGTACCACCACACCCAGCTAAGCCACAAATTTTTTTTATTTATTTATTTTTGTCTCTTTTCGTTTTGTTTTGTTTTGTTTGAGACAGGGTCTCCTTGTAGACCCAGCTGGCCTGCAACTCGCTTTGTAGACCAGGCTGGCCTTGAACTCACAGAGAGCCTCCTGCCTCTGGCTGGGATCAAGGGCATGCTCTACCACACCTGGCAAAAAAGACCATCTTTTTTTCATATATCAGATTCCCTTGGTAAATCAACTGCTCATGAATGGAGCTAATGGTTTATTTCTGTTCCATTGGTTTCTGTGTCTGCTGTTATATAAGTTGGTCACTTGTAATTTTATAATAGGTTTTGAAATAGGGTAGGGTACAGTCTTCCGGTTTGTTCTTCTTTTCCTCAGACTGTTCTGGCATTACTAAGTCCTTTCCCTATGTTTTGGAATCATCTTGTTGATTCCTACAGAATGATCTGTTTTACAAATCTGATATTTTTCAGTGAGCAATCCTTGTGACTTCTCAAAGAAGGCCTGAAACCAGCCCACTGTTATAAGAGACTGATGTGTATTTGCCCCTGATGCCTTGCCAATTCTTCCAGGTTAGGAAGAATTCAATACGACTAGTCAATTCACTAGTAGTCATTCAACCTCTAGTGAGAACAACTCTAGCACCCCTCCCCAATTACACTTCGTGTCTCTCAGCTTCATTGTCCCACTGGTAAGTTGGCACTCCATATACTTGGAGAGAGTCTCTGCCTTAAAGCAAAGTTGAGGACAGTGCTGTACATCTCTCATTTTTTCAATTAATTTTTTAAAAGACCAGATCTTGCTGTGTAGCCCAGGAGGTAGCCTTGAACTCGTGATCATCCTGCCTCAGCCTCCCAAGTGCTGGGATTACAGGCCTGTACCATCATTCCTCCTTCTTCCTTTATTGTAAAGCTTTACCAGTGTTTCCAAGTAGCCTGATCAAGTGTGATTCCCTGCCCCTGGAGTGACGGGCAGTTTTGAGGATGATTGCTTCTATGGATGTTTTTCACGTGTTCTCGCCTAAACCTGTAACACAGTATCACCCAAACTAGACTGCTTTTGTTTTCACACTGCACTCTGATGTTTCTCTTCCTGAGTTTTATTTTGTAGGACATTTTATCTCTTTTGTAAAAGTTAACTGTCTTTTTAACACTTTAGGTATACATTTTTCCAAACAATATACATTTTAGGTATACTGTTTCAAGACTGCCTTCCAGAAGCAAGTTTTTAATCTTTTTTTCATCAGGCTCTTTATGCCCAATTCACTTAAGCTCAACTAATATTTATTGAAAATTTAAATGTACAAGAATCATTTTAGGCCTTACTAAGTGTACAGGAATGATTAACCTTGGTTCTTGCCATCATGGGGCTCCGCAGTGTGGTACAAATTCACAAGTAATGTAAGTTCACAAATGCTGTAAAAGGCAGTGTGTGAGTTGTGTGGAGGACGGGTCTTCTAAGGAACCTGTTGGGCTTCACGGGGTCGTCTCTTGCTTGGTGTTATATAAAATATAGTCTTGACTTCGAGTATTTAAACCTTGGACATTCCTTGCAGTGGTTTGGATGTCCCCCTTCTTGTGACAGGTCTTGACTTTTAGGTGTCCTCAACCTGTGCAGACTCACTTTCTGACACTGACTTCTTAGGCCTGTAGGCAGGATTTGAAGTGTGTGTGTTGGGGTGGGCTCACTGTGTAACCAAGGAAGGCCTCAAAATTGCAGCAGTGTTCCTGCCTCACTCTCCTGAGCTCTGTAATTGCTGGCATGGGCACTGTCATGTCTAGCTCCACAGGCTTTTTTTTTTTTCTTAATTTTATGTGTATGAGTGTAATGCCTGCATGTGTGTAAGTGCACCCCTGATGTGCAGTGCCTACAGAGATCAGAAGAGGACGTCGGCTCCTCTGGGACTGGAGTTATAGATGGTTGTTAGCTGCCGCGTGGGTGCTGGGAAGTAACTGAACCTGGGTCCTCTGCAAGAAAACCAATGCTTGTAACCACTGAGCTATTTCTCCAGCCCCCACAGGCTTCTTAAAAGTAGAATTCTAGGCAGGGAATGGAGATGCATGCCTTTAAACCCAGCACTTGGGAGGCAGAGGCAGGTGGATCTCTGTGAGATTGAGGTCAGCTTGGTCTACATAGCGAGTTCCAGGTCAGCTGGGGCTACAGGGAAACCCTGTCTCAAAGACCGGAAAAAAAAAAAAAAAAAAAAAGGTAGAATTCTTTTTGATCTTTTTGGAGACAGTTTTCCCTGACTGTCTTAGAGCTCATTGTGTAGCCCAGACTGGCCTTGAACTCTGTCTTCTTGTTTTAGGGTTCTTTTCTTTAACGTTCTGAAGACAGAGGAGGCAGAGTATCTGAAACAGAGATTCTGTTAGATGTTACTTCTTCTCTTTCCGTCCTGTAGGAAAGCTTCATTTCTAGAAACATCTCCTGGCAGCTGTCCTAGTTGGATTACTAGCGTGCTGCTTGTCTGGTGGCCTCTGGGACCTGGCTTAGGCTCATGTTCTAAACATTTGGTGTGAGTTTTGTTTGCTTTCAGTTTTGCCCACACCCGTGCAACCCGTGTTTCCTGTGCCAATACTGGAATAACCCTGGCCAGTGTTCAAGAAAAGCCTGGTAACTGACCTAAAATTAAATACTCAAACTCTGCTTGCCCTTTGCATTATTGCTTTTTGTAGGGACTCCTGAAGCTTTTTCACCTCTTTAGGACAAGAAGACATTTGAGTCATTATTCTAGACATAGTGAGGGATGGATGAGCTGGGAGGTTATTGCTAATAAGTATAGAGGAGGCCAGTATATCTTTTGCTGGGTTTAAGATTTTTTTTTTTTTTTTTGATCTAGCAATAAAGATTCTGTGGCATTATCAATCACTGGCTTTATCTAAGTGATCCACAGTGGTCTTGCCTGGATGTGAACTGGACTGTACCCAGTGCCTACATGCCTGTGCTGTTCCTCCAACTCAGCTGTGCTTCTCTTTAATGAGCTCACTAAGTACTCCCTGGTGAAAACGTGTACAGTTATCCATGCCACTTTTCAGATTATAGGAGCTCATTCAAACCATGCAAAAGGGGCTTTTGCCTAAGGTTGGTTTTTATTCTATCAAATAAATTGCTTTTCTTGCTGTTTTTTTCTTCCCTTGTAACATCTGTTATTGGGATAGTAGAGAGGTGGTGATGAGTTTCAGTTTCCCTGAAAGGCCTGTGTGTGCAGATGGTAGGGAGCAGAGATGGGCGCATGTTTCAGCATAGCCCCCTAGAATCTATGTTTGAGTGTATGTAGACATCAGAGTTGCTTTTTAAAATATGTAGCATTTTTGGCCAACACACACATTCACTCTCTCTCTCTCTCTCTCTCTCTCTCTCTCTCTCCCTCTCTTTCTCTCTCTCTCTCTCTCAATTAAATGAGAAAATAAATATGAAACATTTCAAATGTACTAATACGGCAAATATATATGTACCTATCACCAAGCTCTCTGTGTGTGTGTGTGTGTGTGTGTGTATGTGTATGTGTATTCCTGTGGATTTTTCCATACTGTTTTGGATTTTATTCTATTTATTTGTTGTTTTTTAGGCAAGCTCTACAGTCCATGCTGCTCTGGAACTCACTGTGTAGCTCATGCTTTCTCCAGCTCACGGCAATCCTCCTGCCCTAGCTTCCCGTGTACTGCAGTTATAGATGTGAGCCAGGACAACCAGCTTGGATTTCTGTATACTTAACCACTTACATGAGTCCCCATAATTTTGTGTGTATGTTAAAAATGAACAAATAGGGTTGGGGATGTACCTCTGTGGTTGAGTATGTGCACAGCATATATAAGACCTTGGGTTCAATCTCCAAATCCCCACACTCAAATATAATGTGTTTACCTCTTTGTGCATTCCTTTTAAGATTCAGCATTGTGTTTTTGAGATGGTCTGTGCAAATCCAGCATACACTTCACCTTACCAGTCTGTATGCGCAATGAGGGGCAGTTAATTTGATTGCACATTTTGGCTCTTAGAACACTGCTGCACCTATCTATTTTAGTAAGTATATGGAGAGTGAGCCTCTTGTCCAGCCACTCTCCGAACTTCAGTTTGTTGTAGTCGTTTGTAGACGCCCTGTGGTCATACCACAGTTGTATTACTTGCTTTGGATCCATTGTGGTTTTTCTCTTTTTTTCTTACTGTGCTAGTTTGCTTAGGACTGCTCTAGTGAAGTACAGATTGGGTACTTCATGCAATAGAAATTCATTTCTCTGTGTTCCAGAGACTTCATAGTTCATGGTCAGGGTGTCAGCAGGGTGGTTTCTTTGGAGGCCTCTCTCCTAGGCTTGAAGATGACCATCTTCTCCATGTGCTCCATGTGGTCTTCCTTTGGTATCTGCGTTCTAATCTCCTCTATAAGGACACTGGTTATGTTTTATTAGGACATACTCTGAAGACCTCATTTTAACTTAATTACCTCTTTAAAGACCCAGTCACATTCTAAGGTATTGGGGATTAGGATTTCAAATACAAACAGAGGGAGCCCCGCAAATCAGCCCATATCAGTTAATGTGCTGACTTGGCTTGTAATACACCACTGAAATAAAGCACCCTTGCTTTGCCCCTTAGCATAGAAGAATTTTAAGGACAATGCTCTTGAGTTTCATTACTCAGGAGTTGAAATGAATCTGAAGATGCTGTTCATTAGGTTAGACAAGTTCTTTTGTACCTTGTTTGCTCCCAAGAGTAGAAGTGCATGAGGCCTGCCTTCAAGTTAGAGATCAGAAAACTCAAATGCGCAGTCCAGAGAGATGACATGGGCTCTGTCCAAGGCTGGTTCGGAAGACAGGAGCTTCAGACAGAGCAAGTTCTAGAACATAAAAGACATCAGGGATGGGGTGATGGTGGCCTCTGTGTGCGTGCGTGTGTGTGTGTGTGTGTGTGTGTGTGTGTGTGTGTATACACATGCCATGGCATACATATGGAGGTCAGAGGACAACTTCCAGGAGTAAGTGCTCTCCTTGCACCATGTGGGCCCCAGTGAACAAACTTTTTAGGTCATCAGGTTTTGACCACAAGTACCTTTACCTGCTGAGCCATCTTGCTGGCTTTTAAAAAGCTTGATTTTTTTTTTTTTTTTTTTTTTTCCGAGACAAGGTCTCATCCTTAGCCCAGATTGGCCTGAAACTCTCTATGAAGACTCTACTGGCCTTAAACTTGCAGCAGTCTTCCTCCCTCCACCTCCCATGGCAACCATCTCTCATGCTCTTTAGATATCTACATCCCATTTCCCCTAAGTCCTGCAGCTCTAGGCATCTACTTTCTGTCTGTATAGATTTGTGGGGGGGTTGTCTTCTTCTACAATATGCTTTAAAGTTTTCTTCTAAGGTTGTCCTTTAAGTGTATCCTACAAGCCCATTGTTTTTTTGGGGGGGAGGGTTTGGGGTGGGGAAGACAGGGTTTCGTGTAGCCCAGGCTGGCCTCATGCTTAATTGAGGATTACATTTTTTTTTTTTTTTGGTCTTTTTGAGACAAGATCTCCCTGTAGACCGAGCTGGCCTGGAACTCACTATGTAGACCAGGCTGGCCTGGAACTCACAGGGATCCACCTGCCTCTGCCTCCCGAGTGTTAGGATCAAAGGTGTGTACCACCACGCCCGGCTCTGAGGATTACTTTTAATTCTTGATCATCCTGCCTCTACTTCTCTCAAGTCCTGGGATTACAGGCATGAGCCATAATGCCTGGCTTCCCACAAACTTTTCTTTCATCACAAATTATATTTCTTTACTCTTTTGGGGGCAAGATCTCACACTACAGCCCTTGCTAAGTGGACCGTGCTGGCCTTGAACTTGTGGTAATCCTGCATCAGCTTCCCCAGTGCTGGGATCATACATAGGCAGGCACCACCGTGCCTGGCGAGGAATAATTTTCTACCCTCTTTTTATTGTTCTTTCTAAGAATCACTTTGCTATCAGCATAAGAAGGCTTATGCTAATTTAGTATTCAGGATTCACAGTTGTGGAATATATAGTGAAATTATTCTTAGATCTTTTGATGAAGTTGGCAATTACATCTCCTTAGATGATCCAGTACAAATGCATACTATTTGCTATCTTAAGTGGTATGGAATCCAGATTGCATGAAATTAATTTTCCCTCAAATGATCTCTTCAGAGCTTGCTTATATCTATCTATAAGTTACTTGGATGGGAACCTCGTTAAATCATTGATTCAGGCATAGTGGTGCACACAGTAATCCCAGTACTCAGTTCAGGGAGTACTCAGCTGCACAGCAAGGTTGAGCTACCCTGTGGCAAATGAGCCTGTCTAAAAAAAAAAAAAAAAAAAAAAAAAAAACAGAACAAAAGCAAAGCAAAAACAAAAAGTTCGGTCAAGGACTGTGTTTTATTTGTAGTTGTCATGTCTCCTTAGTTCTATTTATTCTAGAATACTGTTTCCTCTTCATGAGATTGACATTTCTGAGGAACACAGACCAGAAATGTTCTATAATTTGGTTTTGTCAGATTGTTTCCTTTAGATTTAGATTCAGGTTAAATTTTCTTGGCAAAAAAGAACCATAGGCTGGGCATGGTGGCACATGCCTATAATGCCAGCACAGCAGGCAGATCTCTGTGGTTTCAAGACTAGCCTGATAAATAGAGTTCCAGGTCAGTTGGGGTTTCATCGAGACCCTGTCTCAAAAAAAAAAAAAAAAAAGAACCATAGATGATGTGTGTTCTTACTGTATCGTGCTCAGAAGCCTGGAGTGTCACTGTGAGTTAATTCAGGTAGCAGAGGGCAGAGATGATCTGTAATTGATAACTGAAATGGCGTGAATGTCTCATTTCTTAACACTCTTGATTCAAGGGGTTTTGGATCATGAGCAATCATGTTTGTATGTATGCCATGATGCTAGGGTTTGAACCCAAAGGTGTGCGCCACCACGTCTCGCTCTGTCCTCAGTTCTTAAATATACTTATTTGACAGGATCTATTGGATTGTACTGTTTTCTGATCCTTGCCCATGTTGGATTGCTTTGTCTTTGTATTTTTTCTTTTTCTCTTTTTTTGAGACAGGGTCTCCCTGTAGCCACAGCTGGCCTGGAACTCCCTATGTAGACCAGGCTGGCCTCAAACTCACAGAGATCCGCCTGCCTCTGCCTCCCGAGTGCTGGGATTAAAGGCATGTGCCACCATGCCCAGCTACTTTGGCATTTCTGACTATGAGTTCATCTTTAGCAGAGTATAGTAGATCTGGCCACAATTATAGATCGCAGGGAAGCCACTTCTTTCTTCTTCGTGTAGTGTATGCAGGCAGAGAATTTTCTTTTTCTTTTCCTTCTCCCTTGATTTCTGGTACCTGGGGATTTCTGGTTCTTTGTTCTCCATCAGTATTAGATATTTGTGGCACAGGGTTTTCTGGTTATCTGGATGGTTGTAACTGGAAGTTCCCGTGATTTTCATTTTCAGAATTGAGACTTTGAAAAGGTTTTTTAAGACTTAGATTTACTCTCTGTGAACTTTCAGGAAATCACCAGAGTATCAACTCTTTCTTATCATTTAGAAAGTCTTGAAATTTTCGCTCTCAAATTATTAGCCCTGATTACATAGAATTCTTACAAATTATCATATTTTTAGTGAGTGGAGATTGGAAAAGAAATGGGATATTGGAAAGTGGTAAAGACAGTGGAGTAAGTTATGTTGTAGAGTGTCACTTTGCTTTGTCTTCTAGGTGTTTTGTTGTTTTTTGAGACAGGGTCTCCCTATAGCCCCAGCTTGCCTGGAACTCGCTACGTAGACCAGGCTGGCCTTGATCTCACAGAGATCCACCTGCCTCTGCCTATGGATGCTGGGATTAAAGGCATGTACCACATCTAGCTAATCATTTAGTTCTTGAGGGCACCAGTACATCAGCATTTAACTGTGAAAGCATGGT
>NW_008359441.1:2770669-2784398 GCF_000622305.1 Nannospalax galili | reverse complement strand
ACAACTTTATTGTTACTCTGTGTGTGTGTGTGTGTGTGTGTGTGTGTGTGTACGTGTACGTGTGTACGGTGGACAACTTGTGGAGTCAGTTCTTTCTTTCTACCTTTACATGGGTTCCAGGAGTCAAACTTAGGCCACCACACTTGTACAGCGAGTGCCTTTACCCACTGAGCCATCTTTCTGCACCCCCCGCCCCCACAATCTCTCTCAAGAGTATGGCCTCATATGATTGGATGACTTCCTCTTAGAGGTTCCACCACCTGTCAGTTGTGCCAAGATTTGGGACCATGCTTTTAACACATGAGCTTTTAGGGCACATTTATCCAAACCATGGCAATAGGATGTAATAGGTGTGAGTTCAATTTAAACAAAAAACAAGGGGCTGGAGAGATGGTGTAGTGGTTAAAGACCATTGGTTGCTCTTGAAAAGAGACCACATGGTGGCTAAGGACCATCTATAGCTCTAGTTCCAGGGATCTGACGCCATCTTCTGGCCTTGGTGAACATTGCATGCTTGTGGTGCACTTACATGTATGCAGGCATAACACTCATACACATAAAAATAAATAATATAGAAACAACAAGCTGGGTATGGTGGTATATGCTTATAATCCTGGCACTCAGAAGCCCGAGATGAGAGGATTGCCATTGTTTGAGACCATTTTGGGCCACACCATGAGTTCCAATCCAGCCTGGCTACACCTGACACCTGTCTTTTAAAAAAAGAAAAGAAAAGAAAAAAAAAAGCCCACAAGGGGCCGGAGAGATGATGGCTCAGTGGTTAAGAGCATATGCTGCTCTTTTAGAGGACCTGAGTTCCATTCCTAGCACCCACATTGAGCAACTAAAACCACCTGGAACTCCAGCTGCAAGGGATTTGACGCCTTTTGTCTCTGTGGGTACCTCTACTCACATGCTCATACCCATAAACAGAGACACACATATGCACATAATTAAAAATAAAATATGTTCATAAAGTTTAAACCTCATCTATGTTTGGATTGCAAAGTGCAGCTGCCTCAATATAGATACAGAAAATACCTGTTTTTTTTTTCTTTTGCCCCATTCAGCTGCCTTTGTGTGTCTCCCCACCCTCCACCCCTGTGTGTTATCATTTGTATGGGTTCATGATCCCACATCACAAACATATAGAATCGGTTTATCACCAGAGAGGGCTTTGGCTCTACTGCTCTTCTCCGCCTCTCCTCATCTCTGGTCCCTGGCAACCTCTGATCTGTCCTCTGTCTCTGTAATTTTGTCATTTTGATAATGCAGCATAATTGAAATTATAAGGAGTATAATTTAGAGATAAGAGTACTTTTCTTAGCATAATTTCCTCTTCAAGCTGTTGTATTTATCAATAATTAATTCATTTTTATTTCTAAATAGAATTCCATAGTATGGATGGACCACAGTTTGTTCAACCCATCTAGGGAAATTTTTTCTTTTTTCTTTTTTCTTTCAGAGCTGAGGACCAAACCCAGGGCCTTGCGCTTGCTAGGCAAGCTACCACTGAGCTAAATCCCCAACCCCAGGAACTTTCTTTAAAACACAAACAAAAACTAACGTAGGTTCCAGACATAGTGGCACACACCTGTAATTCTAGCACTTGGGAAACAGAAACATGAGGATTATGGGTTCTAGAGTAGCCTGGGCTACACAGCAAGACCCAGCCTCAACAAAAACTAAGGCTAGGGGTTAGCTCAGTGCTATAGTGCTTCTCTAACTCATACAAAGCCCTTCATTCAACTACTGGCACCTAAAAACAAAACAACCACCAAACCCAAACTACCTGTGCTGGCTCAACCACAGCAGTACCCCACCACTGCTTACCCTCTTGCGCTTTTTTTTTTATTATGATGGCTTATTATATATTTTGTCTCTGCTCTTCCTTCCATTCATCATCCTGTCTTGATTGACTTTCAAATAAACTGGATACTCTCATTCTCTGACTATTTTGTTACAGTATTCAGTGTTTGTTTTGTGTTCTCTTTCTTTTTTTATGTGTATTAGTGTTTTGCCTGCATGTATGTAAGTGCCCCCATGTTGTGCAAAGCCTACAGAAGAGGGCTTTGGATCCCCTGGAACTGGAGTTACAGATGGTTGTTAGCCACTTTGTGGGTGCTGGGAATTGAACCCAGATAGTCTGGAGAGCAGCTGGTGCTCTTAACTGTTGAGCCATCTCTCCAGCCCCTTGTGTTTTTCTCTTAATGGAAACATTTGATAAAATGCACACACTAAGTATATGTCCACTGAGTTTTGATAGCAGCACAACCCAAACTCTTCTCTAGATTGAGGCTGTTACATTCCCCACCTACCTTGCAGACTCAGAGTGGGCCCAAGCATGAGCTGTTTGTAAAAGGCCTCATTTTGATGCCCGCTCTGTCAAGAATGCTTGCTGACTTGAAAGGCTTCTTTGAGCCAGTAGGTGTGTTTAAGGTGAGGCCAGATCCTCAGATCTCGGAGGTATGAGTGACATGGTTACCCCTGCAAAGCCACTTCTACCTTCCAGTAGACAGGCCTGCCAGCCACTCACGCCCACCATTGACGGCACCCGTGCTTTCCCGTGTGCTTTGTCACAGACCGATCTTCTGTGCCTCCCTCCCTCCTCCGCCTTGTTGCTCCGCTTTGCCAAGTGTGGTCATCACCTTTATGTGACACCCCTGTGATTCTGCTCCTGTGGAGCACAGACTCACTGAAGCAGAGCTGATGGTCCTTGTGAAAATGAGAATCTGAGCCTGAAGACAGGAGAAGCATTTTCATTGGCTGCCACAAGGATGCTTTGAAGCAGAGCTGATGGTCCTTGTGAAAATGAGAATCTGAGCCTGAAGACAGAAGCATTTTCATTGGCTGCCACAAGGATGCTGTGTGTAGACATCCTCTGACTTAGCTCTGTGAGGTGCCTGGACCTTTGAGGGAGGAGCCTCCAGAAGAAACAGACTCTCTGGAAGTCCTTTCCAAGGTGGGCTGGTTGCCTCCCTGGGACTCTATTTACAGACCTCAGAGGGAATCTAGGGGATTTTGTGTCACCTCCCACCCCACCTTATAAAATTAGTTCAGGTGGGTGGCTAGAACCATAAAGTTAAACACCGATTATCTAAATATACATATGAGGTAGGAACAGAGGGTCAGACAAGAATCATGTTCTCTAATTTGAGGATTTAAACTGTAACAATAAAAATGGCAGATGCCTCATGCCTGCAGCTCTCAGGCTCCTGGAGCCCAGAGGTTTTTCTTTTGGTGCCTCCAGGATTCTCATCATAGATAAATGTGTCATAGACGAATGTGCTGTAAAACACAACTCACATAGTACGGATTATTCTTGTTTGTTTCTGTTTTTGTTTTTGAGACAGGGTCTCACTATGTAACCCAGACTAACTTGAGGTCTTCCTGCCCCAGTGTCCCCAGTGCTGGGATTATAGGTGTTTACCACTATGCCTGGCTATAATTCATATATTAAATAAGCAAATTACTTTCTCAAATAGTTTTCCTCATGAACTTAGATTATGTCTTTTCAGTTTGTACTTTGACATGTACCTGCCACATTTTTAAAGAAAATCTTGACTTAGAAAAAAACCTTTAGAGTATTCCTGGGTTGTTCCTGGGCTCCCTTTTCAGTCTGTCCCCACTGTGGGACCTCAGGCTGATCTGCCCGTCATATCACTGCAACCCAAGTTCTTTCTCTGTGTGTCCCTTTGCCAATCAGACTCCCCAAGCACTGGTCAGAACTCTGTTTTTCGTTGAATCAGTTACATTTCCTTTCAGCTAATAGAGTTGCTCCATTGTAATTATTTGTTCCCTTGTTGACAGTTGGCTTTGTACTTTGCCTTCCAGCAAGGCCACTTAGTTTCCTGTGATTTTTGTGGTTCTTGTGGCAAAGACAGAAACCCAAATGAAAATAATTAAGCTAGTGTTTTTGCATATGCATATGGTCTTGTGTGTGTGAAGAACCTTAAGCGTACTGATTCAGAAATGCAGTTCCTGACTTGAGCAGTTTTTGTTTGAAGAAGGAAACTAAAATTCAGCAGCTACTGCTTTGTGGGCTGGGCAGCTCCCAAGACCCTGGTTTTGGAAGTCAGGTCTCCGTGAAGACCCACCAGAAGAAACTGATGCCACTTTACTTCCCTAGAACTCTCTGTGTTCGCCCTGTCATGTTGATTTCAGTGGCTGAAGGAGCAAGCTAGGACTGGCTTGTCCTTGTTTGTTTGAGATCTTGGGCATATGTCCCCATAAGGTCTGAGGAGGAGGAAGTAGACAAAGTGCTGAAATGACCAGTCATGGAGGACATTGTGGTATAAGATTATTAGACTTCTTGCTGGGTTTTCAGCCTTGACTCTGGTATCTGAGTCCAATACCTCTAATTAAGGTTCTAAGAAAGATTTAATTGTTAAGCAGTTAGGTAACACGGTAGTTTTCCCTTGTCCTCAAGCGATAGGTTCTAAGAGTCTCAGTGGATCTGTAGGGTCACAAACCCTTAATTTACTTTGTGTCTCCATATGCCCTGCAGTACTGCCTCTTAATAGGAGAGTTAACCTGTCCTTCCACGTCTCATGCCCTGATATCTCCTTGTCATCATTGCCCTTGAGCTTTGAGGCCATTATGAAGTGAAGCAATGGTTATGTTAGCACAGCACTGTTGTCTGATAACTGAGTCCTAATGGGTAGGTAGTGCATACTGCATAGATATGCTAGACAGTGATGATTCCTCCCTCAGACTGGATGGAGCATAATGGTTCCAAGATGTCATCTTACTGCTCAGAACAATATGCAGGCGAATGTTTCTGGTTTGTGGGCTAGAGAGGTGGCTCAGCAGTTAAGAGTGCTTGCTGTTCTTCAGAGGACCTGAGTTTGATTTCTAGCACCCATGTTGGGCAGCTCACAACCACGTGTAACTTCAGCTCCAGGGGATCTGACACCTTCAGTTAGCCTCCCTCCACAGGCACCTGCACACACATGGCACACACTCACACAGACACATGCACATGAATAAAAAATTAAGTGTATGATTTGTTCTTGCAATTTCCATTTACTATTTCTGGACTGCAGTTGATAGCAGCTGAGCATAGCTAGCTGACAGTGGAAAGCAAAGTCCTGGATCAAGGTGAGTAGACTGTTGTGCCACTGCCTTGCGCTTCCATGACCACTTCTTCCAGATAGTTATGTGGTCACATTACTTGATTTCCTCCTGGTATTAGTTCTTTGAGGAGATTGGCCTTCTCTGTTCATGGGGAACGTGGAGCTTACTCCATGGTGATGGTGCCTTGGCTTTTACTGTATCAGTGAGACCATCTCAGACCTCCTTGTTTCATGCAGTCTTCCTACTGGCCAAGTCCAAGCAAGAGTGTCAGGGTGCTGAAGAGCACTTCTTGCTCTTGCAGAGGACCCAAGTTCAGTTCCCAGCACCCATATGGTGACTAACAACCACCTGTAACTCTAGCTGCAGGGGATCCAACGTCCTCTTCTGGCTTCCCCGGACACTGCACATGTATTGCATGTGCACATACACACAGAATCAAAAATCTTTAAAGAAAATGTGTGTCAGGCTCTCTTTCTGGTCTGGTTCCTGTTATAGAATAGGAATTAAAGGAGCAGGGTGTCTTGATGAATCTATTATTATTGTGATTGTCTCCACTTGCCAGAGCAAATACAGAAAGAAGGCCCTTGTAACAGGCAGAATGGCTGTACGGCATTCATTTATAGAGAGATGGCTTCTCCATCCCAACAGGCAAGGGTCAGGCATACCCCAGGCTGCACTGATACAGAAGTGAGCTGAGAAGAATGGGAACATCATTAGGATCTGCCCTTGTGCATCCATCTCAATGCTTTCTAAAGAATTATTCTCCTGGTTTCAATAAAGTTGGCAGTGCTAGCTTAGTGAAATTTAGAACCCTCAGTACAACAAATCCATTCCATAGTCCTAGTCTCTCCCCCCCTTCACATGATTTAGATATATTGCCTTCTTGGGGCAGAACTAGGGCCCTGACTTAAGGTACTGGTTAACGCATTTGAAGAACATGGTCCGCAACACTTTCCATGCTACTGAGCTAGGCATAGGCCATGTTCTATCTTCAGACCATGAGATCTTTTCTGATAGACTCTGGGCTTGATGACAGTGATTGTATCCCTGGAAGAGAGGCTTTTTTGCTCTGCAGGAACCCAGAATACATACTCTCAAGCATAGTGTGTTTTTTTCCCACTTCAAACTCAGAAGAACTCAGAAGGCAATAAATGAAAGGAGGGGCTTTGTCTGAAGTTGCCTGCCTGCCTGTCCCTCCAGTAGACGTGGGATTATCAAAGGCCCCCTCACATTCATGTCTGAGTAAACAGAGATTAGTTCACAGAAAAAGAGCCCAGAAGTCTGACACCTCTCCTAAGAGGCTTTGCCTCAAGCACCCTCTGTTCTGAGGGCCTCTCCTTGAGAGACTGCACAGCAAGACAGCTTTTGTTCACAATACACTTCTTCCAGCTACCCGTCTGTGGCCTGTGCTCCTCCAGAGGACCCAGGCCCATATTCCTTGCTGTTGTCATATCCTCTTGACGCTCCAACCCCCTTTTTTCTGTAACTCACAGTGCTGCAAGATCAACCATGTGGCCTTTTTTGAGTTTCTTTGTGTGATTTTAAGTACTTTCATTCTAATAAATTTGTATGCTTTTTCTTCCCTTTGCCTGCTCCCAGGTTACTCTTCAAACTATCATCCCTCTGGAAAGGAAAGAGAGGGTCTGTTGTCCCTGTAACCCACAAAGCTGAGACCTTATGGGCGTGCCAGCTGCCTACCTAGAAGGAAAAAAACTCCCACCAGTCTGTAGAGACTCGGTTCTGCTGTAAGAATGCTGTCCCTTGACCTTATAACCCTTCTAGGTAGCAGCTCTCCAAGTGAACGTATACCTGGAATGCCTTTGATTTTATAGACCAAAAACAACATGAGTGGTCTTGTGGACTAATTATTAGCTTTCTAACTAAAAGATAGCCTTGTCTCTAACTGGGCATATCTTTGAAAGACCAAGAGAGTCTCCTTTGTAACATTAGCTTCAAAGAAAGCATAGATGTAACATACATGTAGTTTTATCTCAAGTCATCTGTGAGGTGTTCAGAATTTATAATCAATTCTTTTGCTAAGCTGGCAGGTTATATTTGTTAGAGAATATTTGCTATTAGCATTTTAGCTATTTCTAGACAAGGGTTAGTTCTTCAGTTTCCTTTTTTCTGTCTCTTTAGCTCCAGTTTTGTGTCTGGTTTGAAACTGAAGGGACCCTTAAACATGAATTGGAACCTTCTTTAGAGGCAAGGGCTTAAGGAAGTTGACCCTGTAAAAGAATCCATTTAGTAGATCCCAGCCCGCAAGCCAAGTGGCTATATGTCCTTTACATTTTTATCAGCCAGCCCTGGACAGAGGCTCTGAAAGGGCTCAGGATGGGTCAAGGTTCCATCATTTTCAATGACAGCACTCATAAAGCTCTAGGTTTGTAACCAAAACAGGTCTGAGAAAGTTAAGAACATAACTCTGATGTTAGTGTTTACCTTTCTTGGCTAAAGAATAAACCTGGAGCCGGGCATGGTGGTGCACACCTTTAGTCCTAGCACTTGGGAGGCAAAGGCAGGCTGATCTCTGAGTTCAAGGCCAGCCTGGTCTACATAGGGGCTACAGGAAGACCCTGTCTCAAAAACAAAACAAAAAAAAAGAATAAATCTGGTATTGTTCCTCTTTGAACTGAATAGAAACAAAGACTTAAAAGATATGAAAGTGGGGCTGGAGAGATGGCTCAGCAGTTAAGAGCACTGACTGCTCTTGCAGAGGACCTGGGTTCAATTCCCAGAACCCACATGGCAGCTACAAACCATCCTTAACCCCAGTTCCAGGAGAATCCAACGCCCTCTTCTGACTCTGCGGCATTGCACGACACAGGTGCACTCACATACATGCAAGCAATACACTCATACACATAAAATAAAAATAATAAATAAAACATTTTTTAAAAAAGATATGAGAGTTTGCAAGTAGCACAATACCGGAAGACAAATCTTCATCTTTAAAGTCTATGGACCTGTCTCATGGGAAAGGCTTTTAACGCCACTGAATTCCTTCCCCTGATGCACTTAGTCGCCATACCTTCCACTTCAGTCACTTGAGTGTCTGGAACTCCAAATTTAGACTTCTTATGACAGCTTTTCTTTTTATGGAGAAATGCTGTTGCATTTTCTTTCAGATTTGTTCAGCATCTCCCGTGGTTTTCCTCATTCAGAGTCCAGTAGCTGCAAGGCTTCTACCCTGCCATTCTTCTCTACCCTTCCATCTTCCTCCTCCCTTGCCTTGTTCCCATGATTCTAGCATAATTCAGATGCATGTTTTGTGCTGTGCGTACCAAGCAGATTTCTAGCCTAAATGGAGTTTAGTGAATTATTCCAATACAAATAGAGATAGCAACAGAGTTTCGCTTTCTTGTTTGCTCTCGGAGAACCATCAATTTTGATAAAGACCTGGAGGCTTTTTAAATGAATTAATTTGGTCCTGGCTTTGTGGAGTGCTTGATAAAGAAAAACTCCTTAAGCTCCAAGGTTAAAGAGCCTTCCTTTAGCAGGACAGCAGCTGACCTGATTCTGTTCCATCATGTACTTCCACTTGATCCTTTTCACTTTCAAATCTTCTAATTCTAGTTCCAAAGATAGAGAGAATGGAAACAGGCTTTACAAGTGAAATTAAAACTCCATAAACAAATGAGGCCTCCCTGGCCTCAGGATTGTCATCAACAGCTGCTTTGGAAAGAAGTCAATAGAATTGGCTCTGTCTGCCTTGAAAATTGCTATTTATACATGGTGGGCTATGTATGGAGAAGGGTATCAGTGCCATTGAAAGGCCCCCAACAAATACAGGGTCTAATAGAGAATCACAGTCTGCCCCCTCGCCGTCCTATAAATGTTCTGCTGCTATTTGTCGACTTTTCCCTTTGTTCTTTATGAGGAGTGTACAGATCTGATGTAGACTGTTCTCCATCATTTGCATATTGTTAGCTTTCAGTAGCTTTGCTTGGAAGGGTCACTCTGAGAGTAACACAGTGACACTTAAGTCTAAGGCTTGTTTCTCTGTACCAGCTGGTCCAGCACTACTGAGGGCTGTGGGAACGAGGGGAGCGGTAGAGAAGTGAGGGCCTTACAGAAAGCTGAGAAAAATAGGTAAGAGATGAGGGCAGCTTTTCCAGACCAGAAATGACTGCCACAGTCAGGATTGGAGGGCACCTGGAGTGGGGATCCCACCCCTTCCTATGGGCATTTGGATAGGAAGTGAACAGCACATCTCAAAGTTGGTTTGGGAAGAATGGCTTGGACTGAATTTGGTGCCTCCATCACAGGTGAGGACAAAAGTCACATGGCAGTGGATAGTAGTATTACTGCCTGTCCTGCTTCTTGGATCTCGGAGCGTTCTTCCACCTTCCACCGTCCCTTTGCTTGTCTCTCTTGAATAAATCAGGTCTCATTGCTCAGAAAAATAGACTTGAGCCTTCTCTGGGCCTTAATTGAGAGTGTTTGGCCACATTGGTTTTCCTCAAACTGTTTCTGAAACTGCACCAAATTTTTCCTTCAAGGCATAGCACCTGCTAGTCTTTTCATATTGGAAAGTAAATGACTAGATCCTGGCCTTGATCCTGCCACTGTATGAACAGTGGAGGAAGCCCTTACAGTGCCCAGGACTGCCAGTTACAGTAAGAGCCATTGGACCTGCCTGCTCTCTTGAGCTGATCAAGAGCAGACATCAGGACTCCTATGGATGTTTGCAGCCAGGCCACTCTGCCTTGTTGCAAGCTTGGTACCAAGTATTCGCCATATTTCAAAATGAACAGCGTAATAAATCAAGATGAAGTACAGTAAATCTCAGATACTATAGGGGTATCATAGAAAACTGCAGCCTTTTTATTTTTGTTAGTGGTAAAATGGCTCAGATCTCCTAGGAACCAGGTTTTTTTTTTCCATCAAAAGACTCTGGTCTCTTGAAGTTTGTTCTTGGGTCTTACTTGAGCCTTCCATTTCTGGATGTGAGTAAAGAAGTATTCTGAGCCAGAAGATTGAGGTTTTCTTCTACCTGAAGTAGTGGTTAGAAATTGCATAAATCAAGGCTGGAGAGATGGCTCAGTGAGGTGATTAAGAGCACTGGCTGCTCTTGCAGAGGACCTGGTTAGGTTCGAAGCACCCACATGGCAATTAAGAACCATCTGTAACTCTAGCTCCAGAGGATCCGATGCCCTCTTCTGACCTCTGTGGCCATTGCATGACACAGGTGCACTTACATACATGCAGGCAATATACTCATGCACATAAAATACTTTAAAAATAAAATTTAAAAAAAAAAAAGAGTTAAGCCGGTCATGGTGGTGCACACCTTTGGGAGGCAGAGGCAGGTGGATCTCTATGAGTTCAAGGCCAGCCTGGTACATAGTTAGGGCTACAAGGAGGCCCTGTCTCAAAAAGACAAAAAAAAAAAAAAAAAAAAAAAAAAAAAAAAGTTAAGGAGGCAGAGGCAGTCAGATCTCTAGGAGTTCAAGGCCAACCTGGTCTGCATAATGAGTTCCAGGACAGAGAGACCCTGTCTCAAAAAAAGAAAAATCTCAAGGCCATTTATTGAATTTATAGAAATAAAGTATGTCATTTAAAAAAAAAAGAGTTAAGGGCCTGGAGAGATGGCTCAGCAGGTAAGAACACTGGTTGTTCTTACAGAAGACCCGGGTTCGAATCCCAGCACCCACATGGCAGCTAACAGCTGTCCATAACTCCAGTCCCAGGGGATCTGACAGCTTCTCCTGACCTCCGTGGGCATTGCATGACACGGGTGCACTTATCTATATGCGGGTAATATACACTTACACATAAAATAAAAAATAAAAGTTAAAAAAAAATAGAGTTAAAAGAAATTGCATAAATCCATTTCAAAATGGACAAACATCTTAAGGTGATAGATGTGACCCTTCCCCTCTCCAGGCCGGCTTTGCTTCATTTGACCCTTGGGAGCCATATTCCTTGTGTCCCATACACCCCTTCCCTTCACTCCTTTGCATTTACAGTTTGTGACCAGGCATCCTGGTTTGATTACTTGGTTCAGTCTAGTAATATGAGGTGCCTGTCTTCAACTGTAAAAACAAAACAAAACAAACCCAAAACAGTTGGAGTTGCAACATCCAAACCAGGATGAAACAGTAAGTAGTCTTCTGTACTGTGTCAGGAGTGAGGAATTTTGTCTACCTATACATAAGAGCACCAGGACCATGAAGCCTACCTTAGGATACTGGTCTCAGAAAATCTTGAAGTTAGAATGGGAGTTTAGGATTTGAGAAATTTAAATTGTAGTCTTGGCTAATACCCTTTATTTTTGAGGTAAGACTTCTGAAGTCATGTCTTCATTTTTCTTGTATGTTGCGAGGTTACTAGAGTTTCTTAACTGTGTGAGGAGGAGGAAGAAATTAAGAAAAGGAGGGGAAATCTCTTTAACTCCACCCAAGATAACTTCATTCAGAGGGACATTGATGAATTCAGACCCTGCGCTAGAGAGCTGACCTTCCTGCCAGCATGGTTGTGATTTGATGTTTTGTGTGTTCAAGATGGCTTAGGCAGAAGTCACCAAGGCAAGAAAACTTAAAAAGCATGTGGCTTAGCCGGGCGTGGTAGTGCACACCTTTGATCCCAACACTTGGGAGGCAGAGGCAGGTGGATCTTTGTGAGTTCAAGGCCAGCCTGGTCTACATAGTGAGTTCCAAGACAGCTGGGGCTACAGGGAGACCCTGTCCCAAAAAAAAAAAAAAAAAAAAAAAAAAGTATGAAGCTTATTTACTTGATCTGTGTGTCTCAGTATAGCTATCCGTCCACCCCTGCCCCCCATGGAATTAATCTTCCCAACAGCATGGTTTAAAGAGTTAATCCAGGAGCCTGCTTCTTTGTCAGTTTCTGACCGGCTGAGGCCTTTTACTGACAGTTGGCCTCAGTGTAGCAGTGATGGCAGAGACTTTCTTTCCCAAGAGCCGGCTGCTTGGATACTAGGAAATACTAGCTTCTGTTGTTTCTCTCAAATTAATCAGTAAGAGAAATGTAAAATTAGGTTATACTTTTGACTTGACAAAGCTTAAACAAGAAAATATCCTTGTCCTTGCTGTGATGCTGTATAAGACACTAAGCAAATGGCTGTTCAGTAACTTCAAAAGGCTTGAAACAGTTTAAAGAATTTGCTATGACAGAGCTGTTCTAGCTCATTTGTAATAGCATACTTAGAACCTCGTGTTCAAAGGCATTTCAGAAGGGTAATGCCTTGAAGTGTCTCACTGGAACAGTGTTAAGCCTAGACCTGGGAGGTTAAGGTATCAGAGGCTGACACCTTTCCACAGTACTAGCCTTTCAAGGCATCTCTGAGGAAAGCTAGAAGAGTTTCCACCTACAGTGGCTCGTGGTCAACACTCTGACATTTTGCTAAAGTTGAGATTGCCAAAGTGAGATGAATTATTTATCAAAAAGAGTCAATTAGAAGGGCTAAGTGAAACAGTGCAAACATGGATGTGTCTTTACCTTCTACAGCAGATTTGGCCCCTTGTCCCTAAATTCGCTTTGTCATCTCTGCATATAGCAGTAGGTGCATGATAGGGTCACCAAGAGAAGCTTGTGTTGCCTGTGACAAGATGACTGTCACTGTTGTCCTCCTCAGAGCATCCCTGTGAGAGCATCTGTGCTCCAGGAGGCTATAGAAGCTCAGAGGAATGGGGCAAGAACACAGTAGAGCATCCTGGGAGAGAGGTCCCTGGGGCCTGGCTGTACCTAGTACAGGGGAGAAATAATGGACAGTCTTTTGAGGTTAGTAGTTGCTATGAACAGGGGAAAAATTCTGTGTTGTCCTAAATTTAATTACAAAGTCTGGAGAGGGATGAGATAAGGGAAGTTAACTAGCAGCTACTGGCCAAAACTAGTAAGGCTGAATAGATGTTGAAACCTTAACTCCTGGCAAATAGCCTGTTACTACTTCCTCTTTTCACATGTAAACTTTCCAAAGTGTTCATCTTGACTGGCCCAGAATCGACAAGTCCTTCTCCCTCAGGACTGCCCTCCTCTCCCAAAGTCTTCCCTTTTATCCACAGCTACTATAGGCTTTCTGTAAACCACTATGCTTTCTTTCCCCAAATTTTCACAATAGAAGTGCTCTTGACTCTCCGTATGTACAACTGCTCACCAGCCTTGCTGCTAGTTGTAGAACTTTATGTCAAGATCCAGTCCTTTTGTTTGTATCTATACAATTTGCTAGTATCTATAGTGGCGCAATTATATATGTTACACATAATGTCTTTTAGTCTGGAAAATCTGAAGTCAAGATTTTTGGTTTGGGGCTAGAGAAATAACTCAGACGTTAACAGCACTGGCTGCTCTTGCAGAGGGGATCCAACACCCTCTTCTGACCTCCTCCAGCATTGCACGACATCGGTGCACTTACATACATGCAAGCCATGCACTCATACACATGATATAAAAATAAATATTTTTTTAAAAGATTTTTGAGCTGGGCATGCTGGCACACACCTTTAATCTCAGCACTTGGGAGGCAGAGGCAGGCGGATCTTTGTGAGTTTGAGGCCAGCCTGGTCTACATAGTGGGTTCCAGACCAGCTGGGGCTATAGGGAAATCCTGTCTCAAAAGAGACAAAGAAAAAAAATTTTGGAGGGGGTTTAGCAGTGTGACTAACAAGTATCCTCTTGCTTTAAAAAAAATTAT
>NW_008359441.1:2755210-2770652 GCF_000622305.1 Nannospalax galili | reverse complement strand
ATATATATATATTCTATGTGTATGAGTGTTTTACCTGCATGTGTCTAAGCGCACCCCTGTGTGCACTGCCCACAGAGACCAGAACAGGGCATCAGAATCTCTGGAAGTGGAGTTACAAATGGTTGTTAGCCACCATGTAGGTGCTGGGAACTGAACCCAGGTCTTCCTTTGCAAGAGCAGTCAGCATTCTTAACCACTGAACCATCTCCAGCCCCTCCCCTTGCCTTCTTTGTTACAAGCCTTTTTCTTTTTCTTATGCTGGGGATCAAATCAAAGGCCTCATATTTTTTTCCAGGCACAGAAATACTGAGATTTCCTAAACCCTAATACACACACACACACACACACACACACACACACACACACACACACAGAGTTTGGAACCAGAAATAAACATTTCTTACTTTCTGGCCACTTGGCCTAGAACTTGCTATGTAGACTAGGCTGGCCTTGAACTCACAGAGATTCACCTGTTTCTGCCTCCCAAGTGCTGGGATTAAAAGTGTGTGCCACCATGCCTGGCAGATATATTTTTTAAACTGGGTTATGAATTCTGAAAGTGTTAGAACATTTACCATATGTGAAATCTGGTGCTTCTCACCACTCCCCACCCCCAAATACTACTGTCTTTGGAGTCAGAAGAACCAGGGACCTTCTCCTTGCTAAGCTTCCCCTTAAAGGTATATTGCCATAATCCCTCACTGAATCCTTAAGCCACAGAATTGGAAGGAGACTTGGTCTCCTCACTTTATAGGTGAAAAATAGAAACACCAAGATTTGTTCGGAATCATGAGTGGTCAGGGGCATACCCTAGATGAGACTGTGGTCACCAATTCCCTGCCTGGTCCATTTTCCACCATGCTATCGTGGCCACAAGCCAGGCATGTGGAGCCAGATCAGTGAAAGCATTGGTCCAGTACTTCTGCCCCATAGCTGGGGAGAGGGTCAGAGAAGTCTGACCACACCTCCAGCCCCCTGCAGGTGGATGTGAACATTCTGGAGGTGAGCAGTTGAGCCAGTAGATTTCAGTTCCAGCATAGACCCTGCCAGGCTGACCTTACTCTATTCATTTCTAGCCCTAGCACTGCTATGACATGGCACAGTATTTGCCTTAGATCAATATGATGTTATGTAGCTTTGAGTATATGAAAATACTTTTATGTATAAAACTTTAGTCCAGCCGGGCATGGTGGCACACGCCTTTAATCCTAGCACTTGGGAGGCAGAGACAGGTGGATCTCAGTGAGTTCAAGGCCAGCCTGGTCTACATAGTGAGTTCTTGGGGCTACAGGGAGACCCTGTTTCAAAAAAACCAAAAAAAAAAAAAAAAAACCTTTAGTCTTTAGTCCAAGCTGTGCCTGCAATCCCAGCTACATAGGAGGCTGAGGTAGGAGGGTCACAATTTCAAGACCTGTCTTGACTATAGAATGAGTTTAAAGCCAGAATCACATAAACCTAAATAACTTTGCAAGATCCTGTACCGAAGTTTAAAATATATATATAGCAGAGCCGGGCGTGGTGGTGCACGCCTTTAATCCCAGCACTTGGGAGGCAGAGGCAGGTGGATCTCTGTGAGTTCGAGGCCAGCCTGGTCTACATAGCGAGTTCCAGGCCAGCTGGGGCTACAGAGAAGCCCTGTCTCAAAAAGACCAAAAAAAAAAAAGAGTAAAAATATATATAGCTCAATCATAATGCACTTGCCTAATATGAGCAAGGTCCTAGTCAGGTCCAGTCCCCCCTCCATCCAGTACTGTGCAAAATAATAACAATTATCCCAAAGACTTTGACCTAATTTTAAACACTTGAATTAATAGATGAGGGCAGACCATGTGCTTGTGGTTTTGAGAGTGAAAGAATCAGTGTGTGAAGTCACTGAGTACTTTGTGAACCCCATGTGTCTTGTGGCACTTGGCACTGTGTGTCTGTAGATATCAGGAGAAGTGAACACTTGTGAGTACATTGTATACCGTCTGAGCTGCCCGGCTCAATGGGCTGGTGAAGGATCCATTTGTTGTCACCTTACTCCTGAGAAGGGGCAAGAGTCACAAAGCCATCACTGCTTTTGTCCGGTCGTGAAGGAGAGTGAGTTGCTTGCTGTTGGCTAGGTGTGACCCTTTGTGGCTTTACTGCCTCCTTCCTGGATGGGACTAAAGGGGAGCTGATGATCTCCTAGCTTACAGTTTTTGTTAAAATATGAGCTCTATTCTTTATGGGTCTTTTTTTTTTTTTTTAAGTTCTTCCAGTATATTTCTGTATCACACAAGAATTAAGAATGTTATTCCTTGGAACGTCTTTTATTAGCTAATCTTTGTGATAAGAGCCTGATTTTAAAACAAAACTTGCGTTGTCCTTGTCCGAAAAGAACAAGTCTGCATTTCGGTTTGTTCTGTCCCCACCCCTGATCCACCACCACCAAGCCCATGGCATTTCTGTCCATGTTGCTTGGGGATCAGGCTGTATGATTGGGATCCACTTACTCATATGGGATCCACTTACTCATAGCTTTCCTACCCTACCTCCCTGCGCCTTGATTTCCCCTTCTGTAGGACAGGAGTGATGATGAGTCCAAGCATGCCCAGAGGTTCAAGGGATTAAATGCAATAGTGAAGACGGAGCACTCAGACCTGGCCTGGCACGCAGTGGCTCTGGAGAAGCTGCTGCTCATGTTTTCCTTCCCACCAATGGACTCCCCTCCTCCCATCATCCTCCTGGGTGGATGGGAAAGCTAAATGAGCAGCAGGCTCAGAGTGGCCGTGGAGAGAGTGGAGATGTTTTCTGGCTACTGGGCTGTTCTTGCAGTACTTGGCACTCCATGTATCTCATATCAGTATGAGCCAGGGGGCTTTTCCAATGGACTGTCTGCCCAACCTGTCCCAGCTCAGTATGTGTCTGGATGTGTTCCTCACAGAGCCTAGCAAAAGGCAATTAACATCAGTGGGGGCACTAGATGGCAGCTCAGGTTGTACGGAAATGCAGTTTTCATACAACTCAAGACTTTTAAAACATGGGACTGTGGCCATTGTTTATCCCACAAGAAAACAGGCCATATTCCTGTGGCCACTGCTCAGTAGCTCTTGTGCTTTCCTAAGGAAAAGGGAGATATTTTGTGTTCACCAAGTGAGAAATTATACAAATCCCATTGCCTTGGCAATTATAGTATTACATGTGGTAATACAGGCAGCCAGGGCTGAAAACAGAGAAGGTGAAAGCAGGGATAGCATGAGAGCCGAGGAGAAGCTGCTCACTTCATTCTAGTGCAGTCTGCCAGTTAAAGCAGCTACTCCTGGGCTGGAGAGGGCTCAGTGGTTAAGAGCACAGACTGCTCTTGCAGAGGACCTGGGTTCGATTCCCAGCACCCACATGGCAGCTACAAACCATCTTTAACTCCAGTTACAGGGGAATCCAGAACTCTCTTCTGACTTCTGTGGCATTACACTACACGAGTGCACTCACATGCATGCAGGTAATACACTCGTACACATAAAAAAATTAAAAAAATAAAGCAGCTACTCCTGTAGGCATGGTTCCTGACTGGGGCTAATAGGGCCAGTCCAGCATGTTACAGGTGTGTATGTGTATTTTTCTTTTAAGTAGGGTCTTATTGTGTAGCTCAGGGTGGCCTGGAACTCGTAATTATGCCTTAGCGTCTCCAGAGCTGGAGTTACAGGCATGTGCCACCACACCAGCTTCAGCATGCTAATTGGACTTTAAAAAACAAAAAAAAAAAATTAATGAATTAAAACACATTTTGTTTATTTTTATTTTATGTGTATGAGTGTTTTGTCTGCCTGTTCATAAGTGCATCCATGTCATGCAATGCCTGCAGAGACCAGAAGAGGGTGTCAGATCCCCTAGAACTGCAGTTATGGACAGTTGTTAGCTGCCATGTGGATGGTGGGAACCAAACTCAGGTCCTCTACAAGAGCAGCCAGTGCTCTTTACCTAAGCTGAGCCATGTTCTAGCCCCAAGTAATTTATTTTTATGTATATGTGTGTTGCTTGCATGAGTTTATGTGCATCACATACATTTATGATCCTGTGGAGCAGAAGTGTGCATCAGATCCCCTGGAACTAGAGTTACAGATGGTTGTGAGCTGACCTTTGAGTGCTGGGAATCAAACCTGGGTCATCTAGAAGAGCAGAAAGTGCTCTTAACCTGGCTTATATTTATGAGCTATCTCTTCAATCCCCTGGACTTTTGTTTCATTTTAAACAACTTGTATTGTTAAATATATTTGGATAAGTAAACTTTTAAAAGAGAAAGGAGACAGAGACAGGTGGATCTTTATGAGTTCAAGGCTACCCGTGTCCACATACTGAGTTCCAAGCCAGTCTCAAAAAAAATAAAAGCCTGGGCATGGTGGTGCATGCCTCAAGATCTCTGTGAGATTGAAGCTAGCCTGATTGATCTACATAGTGAGTTCCAGGTCAACTGGGGTGTGGAAAAAAAAAAAAGAACAGAAGGGACCTGCCATGGAGGTACATGCCTGTAAGTCCAGCTTCTTGGGAGGCTGAGGCAGGAAGACCACAAATTTGAGGACAGGCTGAGCAACCAGCAAGACCTTGTATCAAGATAAAATTAGGGCCACAGGTGTCGCTCAGTGGCAGAGCATTCACCTAGCATGCATAGGACCCCAAGTTCAGTCTCCAGTGTGCACACGCATTCACACACATATTAAAAGGAGTATTGAGTGGTTATATAACTCAGTAATGGAGCATTTGCATAGCATGAGGCCAGGTAATGGAAAAAGGAAATCGAGTAAAGATCTTGAGGCAAATTCCTGTATCTATGGAAACTGTGTTATAGAAGGGGCACCACAAACCAATGAAAAAAGCATGGGTTGCTTAGTAGATAATGTTGAGAGAATTGACTGAGTGGTTGGAGAACAAGTCGAATCTCCTCATCAAATCACACAGTGGTAGAATCTAGAAAGGCTAAATAACGTAAATGAGAATTGTTAATACTGTAAAATTAATTCAGGTCTACCATCCCTTATCTACAGATCTGAAATCCGGAACACTGAGAAGCAAATACTTATTCATAGCCCACATGGTGGCAAAAGTGGAGCTGAGATGAGACTATACTTGCTTATCCATCTTGTTTAATGTGCGTATCATATTTCACTGTAGCTTTAAAAAGCTGTTGTTATAAAAACCTTGAAACATTCAGAAAGAAATTTTAAAATAGTACAGTGGGTACCCATATATCCACCACTGAATTTAACACTAACATTTAGCAATTTTGTTTGTTTTCAAGACAAGGTATTGTGTAGCTCAGGTTGGCTTGAACTTGCTACACAGTCCAGGATGATTTTGAACTTCTGAACCTCCTTCCTCCACCTTCCAAATGCTGGCATTACAGGCATATGCCACCATGTGTGGCCTTAACCATTAAACTATTTTACATCCTGTCCATATTGAGATTTCCCCATTTATACTCAAAATGTTTTCCCCACTCAACACACATTTATTAAGCATCATTGTTCTTTGAGCAGTGATGCTTAGTGAACATTATTAAACATTTATTATAAATCATACTGGAAAATATAAAATACACATACTCACTACCCTAAGGAAGAATCCAGTGTGGGAGATGAAAGCACGCACACACAAATGCAATGCAAGACAGACTACTAAATGCCACAACACTAAGCGGAAACGAAGCTCTCTGAGGACATGAGCAATAGATGCCTTTTGTGTGTGTGTGTATGTATGTATGTGTGTGTGTGTGTGTGTGTGTGTGTGTGTGCGTGTGTGTGTGTGTGTATGTGTATAGTAAGTGCTCTCCTAAGTGACTTTTACATTTTGTGTGTGTGTGTGCTAGGATTTGAAGCTAGGGCCTTGTGCATGATCCGTTTGATGGTTTGAAAGAGAAGTGTCTCCCATAGGCTTAAGAATTTTAACACTTGTCAGATGTGGTGGATGCCTTTAATCCCAGCACTCAGGAGGCAGAGGCAGGCGGATCTCTGTGAGTTCCAGGCCAGCTGGGGCTTCAGGGAAACCAAAAAAGAGCCCCCCCTCCAAAAAAATAGAATTTCAATATTTAGTATATGGTCCCCAGTTGGTGGCACTGTTTGGGGAGGTCATGGAACCTTTAGGAGGTGTGGCCTTGCTGGAGGAAGCACATCACTAGGGGCAGGCTTTAAGAGTTCATAGCCTTGCCCCAATTCCAGCTTGCTCTCTTGGCTTCCTGTTTGCTGTGGAAAATGCAAGCACTCAGATTTTTGGTCCAGTGACCTCTGCCATCATGCATCCCCACCATGATGAACTCTTACCCCTCTGGAACCATAAGCCCAAATAAACTTTAAGTTGCCTTGGTCATGGTATTTTTAATCACAACAGAAAAATGACTAATACAGCAGGGGAGCATTCTGTTGCTGAGCTACATCCCCAGCCTATTGGCTTCCTGCAGAGTTAGAATCAACTGATTACTAGAATGGCCTTTGTTCTAGATTTGTCTCATTGTTTCCTCGGGATTGTCATTTGACCTATTCCTCTAGCCCTTTTATTTCTTTATAGGACAGAAGTTAGGTCTAAAAGCTTAGTTTCAGTTTAAACACTTTTGGCAACAATATGTATTTCATATATATCATGTGATGAAACCTGTAACAAAGACTAGGTTTTTTTTCCACCATTAGTTCTTACAAATTTGATCATTTGATTAAGATGGCAACTTGCAACTCTTTGTTTTATAAAGGTACATTTACAGTGAACAAATCACTTGCAGATCATTCATTGGTGACTTGGAAATATTCTGTTCTCCAACAGTCAAATGACTTTAGCAATCTACTGATAAAACCTAGTGGTTATAGCCAGGCGTGGTGGCGCATGCCTTTAATCCCAGCACTTGGGAGGCAGAGGCAGGTGGTCTACATAGGGAGTGCCAGGCCAGCTGGGGCTACAGGGAGACCCTGTCTCAAAAAGACACACACACACACACAACCTAATGGTTATCTAATGAATCAGTGATTCTTCAGTCCTAAACATCATCACGAGTACTATATAACGGAATCTAAAGTCTGGAAAGATCTGAATTGCAAAACATTTCTGTTGCCAGGCTTATGGACTGTAGAGAAGAACTGTGTTAGAGGAGCAGTGAAAGGCTTCTAAAAGCATACACAAGGCAGAATCACAGATGGTATTTAAAGCCTACAAACTCAAAAGGGGGAAAGAGTATAGAAAATAAAGGACCAAAGAGGGACTGAACCTTGAGGCCCTGACCAGTTTTCAGAGGTGGGGGGCTAGGTATCTAGTTCAGTGGCAGAATACTCCCCTTTCAAGCATTAGGCCCTTAGTTCAGTGCCTAACACCATGCAGGGAAAGGGAGTGGGGAATTTAGGATGATGAGGAGGAAACAAAAAAGGAGACAAAAGCACTGCTAGTGGGCTAAGCAGATAATCCAGAGAACAAGTTGGGGAACTAGTAGAAGCCACATGCCCGAGGAGGGAGCGCTGGCCACGCTGCTGCCAAAAGGCCCCACATAGGAACTAGAAGTGGACTGCTTCCATAGCAGTGTGAAGACCACAGGGCACTTGATACACCTATCAAGTTTGGAGAGAGCGATGGGAGCACTGGGTGCGAAAGTCTGACTAGAGTGGATTTAGAGAGGAAAATAGAAGAGTTACTGAGTCTAGAATACCTTTTCAAGAGTAACACGAAAAAATGAAGCTGCCAGAGTATATAGGATCAAACGAAAGTACTCCCCATCCTCCCTCCTCCAAATTTAGAGAAATGCCAGAATGTTTGTTTGCTGATAGAAATAATCCACTAAAAGGCAAAAATTCACTTCCTCCAAGCAAATTGTTGTGGTTGCTTATGGGGAAGATCTACAGGGCTAGATGATACAAGCAGCCCTCAGTGCTGAAAGTAAACGAGCCAGACAGAGGCTTTGCTCAGACCAGACCAGTATGTCAAGAACTGTGATTAAATCCACACCTGCCACCTGGAAAAGATTCAAACAAAAATGAAGGTAGGCAGAGAGCAGCTTGCAGCAAAACCACCAGTCTGCCAGCCCTCACCCACAGAAATGCAGGGGAGACTAGGAGGGCTCAGTACAGGGCATAAAAAAACTGCCTTTTCTTTCTGGACAGTGTTCTTCCAATGAGAAGAAATCCAGAGAGAGCAACACACAGAGTCTAGGAAAGGAGCTCTAGCAAAGACAGTAGAGAATGCCTGTGACCTTGGTGGGAGGTAAAAGATACTGGTACCTCTGAGGAGTCTGGATCTAGGATGGGGTAAGGAGAGATGCTTCTCCATTTTCTTCTTTAAAAATAATTTTATTTTATTACTATGTATGGAGAGGGGAGCAGGTGAGAACATGTGGAAGTCAGAGGACAACTTGGAAGTCAGTTCTCGCCTTCCACTGTGGGATCCAGGGCTCAAACTCAGGTCATCGGACAAGTGCTTTTATCCGTTGAGTCATCTAATGGGCCCTATTTTCCATAGTACTTTAAAAAGTCTTGATTTCCTTTTGTATTGATCACATGAATTGCTTTTATAATTGTAGTCATTGTTATTAAGTATACATTTTTTTTTTCTTTTTTGAGACAGGGTCTCATATCTCAGCCTGGCCTAAGACTTTCCTATCCTCTTGCCTCTACCTCCCAAGTGCTGGGATTACAGGTATGTGCTACTATACCCAGTTTGATATAGTGTTGGGAATAAAATCTAGGGTTTTGTGAATGCTGGGCACATGCATTCTACCAACTGAGTCACATCCCCAGCCCTAAAGTGTCTGTTTCTTAACTAATTTTACTTTTATGAGATTTACCCAAGGGATGAAACAGAACAAATACTCAAGGCAGTAACTGAAGTATTGTTTCCAATAAAATAAAAAAAAAAAAAAAAAACGGGGACAGCCTCAGCATCTGTGTCTAAGAAATTATTATTCTTATATTTTCATGTACTAGCATACTATATAGCAGCTTCTTAAAGGGGGCTGGGGTGTGGCTCGGTTGGTAGAGTGCTTGCCTAGCGTATACAAATCCCCTGAGCTCCATTCTCAGCACTGGTGGCACGTGCCTGTAGAGGCAGAAGATGAGAATCAGAAGTTCAAAATGATTCTCAGCTACATAGCAAGTTTGAGGGCAGTCTGGGCTACATGAGATGCTGTCTGGGGGAGAGGAGGAGAGGAAGAAGAGAGTCCTTTCCCAGGAGACGGAGCTGAGTTCTGGTCTACATTCCATTCCTGTTCCTGTTGTCCAGTTGATTGGTTTTGCCCATGGAAGCCAAACTCAAATATCTGTTAACCCAAACACAGACTTGGGTGATCCTGTTTTCTTTTATGACCTTTGGAGGAGGACCGTCCAGGTGTGTTTGAGGTGTCAGCTATCAGCTGCCTCATGACTTGGATTGGAGCTGGCATCTGTGCAACCAGCTTCCTCATTCCTTCTGTAGCTATAGCTGACCTTGTTCCTGGGGCACAAAATACAATACCCCAGTCTAAGCTGCGGGCTTCACCCTCTCGGCCAAAGCTGGAGAATAAGCTTTCCTTTAAACCATAATCTCTTCCCTGACTTGCTAAGCCTTTTCCCTCTTTGGGAAAATGTGCCTAAAGCTGCCTCACCCATTTATTTTGGGTGCAGTGAAAAAGGTGGGGCCCTCCCCTGGCCCCTTCCCCTAGCTTCATTCAGCAAATGGATAGAATCAGGTTGATGCCTTGGCTCAGAAATCCAGAAAAATGATTCTACTCTCTATGAACTATGGGTCATTCCCCCTCAAGATGTAAAGCTGAACCAAGTCAGGGATGGAGGGAAGAGAAAGGGAAAGGACCACTCTGCCCCTCCCTCAGGCACTGTGAGTGTTATCCTTAGTGCTTTCAGGCTAGGCTTATCTGATCTGTCTTGTCCTGCCACCATGCCATCATTCCACCCAGCCACTCCACACACACTTGTTTTGTTTCACTTTAGCCTAATCCATATCTGCAAGTCCCTCCTGGCTTCTACCACTTACAAAATAAACCAGTTATTTTCTCTGTCAGCTTCTGAAATTTGGTATGTCTAAAACTGAACCATCATTTCCCTCCATTGCCGTCCTTCCAGCAACCCATTCTTCTAAGAGTCTATCTCCATGGAAACCGCCATCTACCCAGCTTCCTAAACCAGACACTGGAATACCCCTGTTAAATTTGTTTGCACCCCATTCCTCTGACTTCAGCTGTTTACTGTACCGTAGCCTTGTAGCCCTGGCTAAACTCCAACTTAATCTCCTCCCTCAGTCTTCCAAGTCAGCATTGGCATTACAGGCCACTATACCTGGCAACTTGTAAGCTAATGGCAAGTACTAAGAGTGGACCCTTTAAAGATCATTTTAATCTGTGGACTTTTCTACCAGACGCTGGTGTACATGTTATTAGGAGGTACCAAAAAACTCAGTTGTCAGGATACATAATTGTTCAGAATCAAGTCAACCAGATGTCCCTTCTGAATTGTGAATTTACCAGATGGCCCATTGGACAGCCAGCTTAGGGCCCCGGTAGCACAGGGGACCTTCATACGTACCAGGGGTATGAAGGCAGTGAGGCCGGGTTCTCTCAGTTTGCACCACCAATAGCCTGAACGACTGCAGCAGTTACCTCACTGCTCTGCAAGCTCTCAAGCTATCCCAGACCATTTGCCGCACGACGACCAGAGTGGTATTTTTTTGTGTGTTTGTGGGTAGTGGTGATAGTGTATATGTGTGTACACATGTATGTTCATGGGGGCAGGCAGAAGTCAGCTTTGGGTGTCTTTCTCATTTCCTCTTCACTTGGATTTTTGAGACCCTAGTCTTTGTGGAGCTGGCTGATTAGGCTTAATGACCAGCAAGCTCTGGAAATCTGCCTGTCTCAACCTCCCCCACCCCAGTGCTGGGGTTACAGGTGCGTGCCCCCATATTATACATGAGTGCTGAGGCTCCAAACTCAGGATCATGCTTGCATAGCAAGCCCTTTATAGACCGAGCCATCTTCTCGGCCCCCAGAGAGTATTTCTAAAATATAAGCCACCTCAGAATTCATCAGTGATAGGCAGTGTTTCTGTTTCTGGAATAATTACCCAAAACTCTTGTGTGGCTTACCAAGATCCTATCAGGTTTGATCCCTGTTTATCATTTTAGCTTCTGCACGTTTGCCGCTCTGACCTATAAGCAGCAATCCCAGGTCCTCAGTGTGGCAGGAGGTGTTTTCATGAAGGGACTTCATTTGAGACCCTCTACCTTTACCTCTAAGCTGCAGAAGCAGTGTAAGTCCAGCAATGGACCCCCCAAGCCATTAGTCATACCATTCCCATGTGTGAATTACAAGGTTGCCTTCTGTGACTAAGAATGAGGCACCTTTTTTCAGCCCTCCTGCCCTGCCCCCCTCCCAAGTCCTGGACCATTTGCCAGATAGTTATCTAATTGGATAAAAGAGGGAGCTGGGAAGATGGCTCAGTGGGCAAAGCTTTTTCCATACTAGTGTGAGGACCAGGGTTCAGATCCCAAGCATCCATGTAAATCCAAGGTAGTCCCAGTGCTTGAGTGATGGCAAAGGTGTGGGGGACAGGATGGTCCCCTGAAGCAGGCTGGCCAGCTAGACTAGTCGAATCATCAGGTTCTAGATTCAGTTGAGAGACCCTGCTCCAGATATAAAGTGCAGAGTGATTAATGAAGACACGTGACGTCAGTCTCCGACCTCTGCACCCATGTATACCCATACCCATTTGCATACCACACACTAAACAAAACATTGAAGGTAGGCTTCCTTTTCAAGTGTTTTCTTTTTTTATAAAATTACTTTATTCTAGGGGCTGGGGAGATGGCTCAGTAGTTAAAGAGTGCTGGCTGTTCTTGCAGAGGAACTGGATTTGGTTCCCAACATCTACATAGAGGCTAACAGTTCGTAATTCCAGTTCCAGGAGATCTGACGCCCTCTTCTGGCCTCCATACACATTGTGCCACACAGGTACCCTTACATACATGCAGATGAACACTCAAGCACATAAACAAATATAAAAATTTTTAAAAATCACTTGATTCTAATTAACTCATGAATAAAAACATCATACATCTAGTCTGAGGAAGCCTCTCAAACACTTGGCTAGCCCCAAACTGTATTGTTTATCTTTGTTAATAATGAGGTTCCCAATTCCTTTCCTCTTCAACCTTCCTGTAGTACACAGGCTGAGTTATACTGTTCTGTTTGTGACATACTGTCATTGGTCTGAGGCTGCTCTCAAATCCTTCATACCTGTGTTTCTTCCCTTTACTCTGCTCTCCATTCACCTCCCCTTCATGGCCAACCATGTGCATGTATTTTCATCACTTCATTTGGATTGGTATTTCATGTACATGCATGAGTTCTGAGTGTAGGACCTTAGATAGTTGTATGGATATTTTTTGGTGGGGGGTCTTTTTGAGACAGGGTCTCCCTGTAGCCACAGATGGCCTAGATTTGCTATGGAGATCAGACTGGCCTCGAACTCCCAGAGATACCTGCCTGCCTCTGCTTCTCGAGTGCTGGGATTAAAAGGCTCATGCCAGACATGTAGATATGTTTTTAACTCAAGTACATTATGGCATGGTGCTACCAATTCTTTCTTTCCTTTTTTCTTTTTCCCTCAGCATTGCTTTAGATCCATCCCCGTGTGAATTTAGTGGGTTGCCTGTACCTGCTTCTGAGGATGTGGAAGGTCTGCTGCCATCTCAGCATGCATGCTCTCTGTGGCACCTGCCCATCTCCCATGGGGCTGTTCTAGGCCGCCTGACATGATGTTGTGACAAACATCCTCTGTTGTCTGGGAAATAACCCAGAAGTGGGGTTGCTGGATCAGAGACCAATAAACTTCCTAGAACTGACTCTTGTAACGACTCAGAAGATGTGTCCCATGTCTCCCTGTTTTTCTATAATGAGGAGGTAGGTTGCTTCAGATGCCCCAGCTTTCAGGATCTGAAATTTTGCAATAATGTCCTCCAGAGAATAGAGAGAAAGCCTGGAGTTTTCTTCTCTTGTAGGTTTGCAATCATCTCCTTTGAACTGTTAAATGCCTGCTGCTCCTTCCGTGTCCTTGTAGAAATGAGCTGTGACTGCCAAGATCCATTCTGTTCTGAGTCCATAACTGTCTCTAGACCCTATTTGGAGGAAGTGTGATGCACTGGCAGGTGAGACAGTGGAAGGAGCTCACCTGAGCATACATTTGGCTTCTCTGTGTGTGTGCCAAGCCAACTCCACCCATAAGCTGGAGCCAAGCTACCAGGCCACAGGATGGGTGTCAAGAGTCCACATGCCAGTATACATCCGTTCCACTCTGCCTGTCCCTGTCCTCCCTATGAAAAGCCACAGTATGAGTACTTAGAGCAAAGAACACAATAAGTTATGTGAAGCATTTATGGGTGGACTTATGTCTAGAATTTTCTTCAAAGTAATCTGGTGCACGGGGAGTTGGCAGGGTAAAGATCAGATGACTGTATAAGTTACCATCCAAATGCAGGCTCATTGAGGATATTAATTACCAGTACAACAAGCTTAAACCAGTATTGTCCTGGCAAATCCAGACATGGATACCTCAGGACTGACCCCGAGTTGATCATTGTTGGACCTGTTTGATGACCACCTGGAGACTCATTATATTCTATTTTTCATTTGTTTGAAAATTACCATAATAAAAAAATTGTAAGGACATTTATTAAACTGCTAAAGCATTCAGATGTCTCTATTGTCAAGCTGGGGATTTAGCCGAGTGGTAGAGTATTTTCATGCACAGGGCCCCTGGTTTGATTCCCATCTCACTTGTGTCCAGGAGATAGCTGTTAGGTTCAACACCAGGTCATATCAAGTAGTAAGCTTAGGTCACCTGCTGCTGGCTGTACTCTGGGGACCCCCCCTGGAGGTGGAGTGGAGAGAGGTAGCTGGAAAGGTTCCTCCTGCTCTTTTTGGCAGGAGAAATGAGAAACTGCAGGTAGTTCTAGCCCAACTTGCCTTGGCTCGGCCCTGGGGTAGGGACTGGCTTCTTTCCTATCCCAGTACTGGTCTGCCAAGACAGTTCCCTTCACACACACATCACAGCCTGGTGGTAATCTTTACACATGCACATGTGATTGTATCTGTGCTCCTTACAGGAACCAGGGTGGCAGGAAGCAGCATGCAGCGGGTTCCTAACCGACATTCTGTGGCACACACACTTTCCTGTCCTACTTAACCCTCACGGTGGGGGAGTAAAAGGCAGCTTCTGCTGGGAATGAATTCAAACAACAGGCCCATGTATCCTTAATTTGTTATCTCTTTCCGGTGTACATCTGGGCCTTTTTCACACAGTTCCACGAAGTGAGATATTCATTCATCCAGTGGGTATTTTCAAGAACCTCTCATATGCCAGCTCTGGGGATGCAGTAGTAAAAGAAAACTACCTTCAAGGAGTTTGTTTTTGTGCTGGGGGCGACAGACAGCAGGTGCAGCCTCAGTGAGTGCTAAGTAAAAAGGAAAGCTGATGGATGGGGCCCGAGAGTTGAGAGAGGAGGCTGTTCTAGATGGGTTATCTGAGCAGGTGTCAGAGAAGGCCCAGAAAAGCTAGAACAACAAGGTAGGGGGTGGGCAGGTAGAGGAGGAGGGCCCTTTCAGATGCTGCCAAGTGTTCATGAATTGATTTTAGGATGCTATCATGTAGAAGTCTTTAGTGATCTTGGTCAGACTGGAATAGGGACTGGAGGGCAGAAGTGAAGATATTTACTGCCAGCAACTTGCCATGTGCTTCATTGTAAATGAAGCATTGCTAAGAGGTGTTGATGGGCTCGATGGAACACTATGTGAGGTGGGGGACTAGCACATGTGTGCCTGTCCAGATGGAAAATGTGCTTGGTGGAACTGATCATGAGTGACCTGATTATATTCTTGAGCAGATAGTCAGTGACCCTGATCTTGAAGTATACAACCACTGAAGGCCTGTTTGGTTTTCTTTTCTTAGAGTTTGAGCAAGTAAATTACAAATGGCCGCACTATTCCTGAAATACCTATTAAGATATCTTTGGATCTTCTCCCTGTAATCTTTTTCTCATCATGCAAATGATTCTGAACTTTTGAATTTTTAAAGTTAGACTCTTGACGATCTGAATATGGGGATCTGTTTCTCAGACAAGCGCACTTACCTGGTGTATTATTTCTGGAAGTTGATGTATCCTGAGTATAAAAGTCCATATCAAAAAAGTTATATGTGAATTATATTCACTAAATGGCCACTGAAGACTACAAACATCAGAATGAGATGATGTTTGCCACCATTTCTATTCTCTTCCCTGAGGGTCTCACCAGTTCACCAAGTATAGAAATTGTTGGGGCTGGAGAGATGGCTCATCAGTTAAGAACACTGACTGTTCTTGCAGAAGACCCGGGTTCGGATCCCAGCACTCACAATGGCAGCTAACAGCTGTCCGTAACTCCAGTTCCAGGGGATCCAACAGCCTCTTCTGACCTCCATGGGCATTGCATGGCACA
>NW_008359441.1:2695526-2755007 GCF_000622305.1 Nannospalax galili | reverse complement strand
TAAAAATAATAAAATACAAAATATATATAGTTTAAAAAAAAGGAAATTGTATTGACTGTTTTGACATTATATATATATATATATATATATATCCATCCAATAGCTAGAATAAATGTGAATGGACAGAGCCAGGTGTGGTGGCGCACGCCTTTAATCCCAACACTAAGGAGGCAGAGGCAGGCGGATCTCTGTGAGTTCAAGGCCAGCCTGGTTTACATAGAGAATTCCAGGCCAGCTGGAGCTACTGGGAGACCCTGTCTCATAAAGACAAAAAATAAATGTGAATGGACAAACTGAGTTCATTGCTCATCCTACCTGAATGGGACCAACAACTACATTTTCACAGGTGCTCTATGGACTGAATATTTGTACCCCACCCCTCAACTCATACACAGAGTCCTGTCATCCCCAGTGTAATAGTGTTTGGAGATAGGATCTGTAGGAGGTGATAAGCTTTAAATGAGGTTGTTACAGTATACTCCCCATGATGAGACTGCTCTCAGAAGAACAGATTGAGACACAGCACTCCCCTCCCATGTGAGGACACAGCAAGGCTGTTGCCCGCAAGCCTGGAAGCAGGCCCTCACCAAACGCCACACCTGCCAGCACATTGGGTCCTGGGCTTCTCAGCCAATAGGACCATCAGAAATAAATATTTGCTCTTTAAGCCACCTAGACCACAGTATTTGGGTGCAGCAGCCCAAGCTGACTAAGATATATACCCTGCTTCGTAATTTTTAGCAGGACCAGGGAACTGTACTACTCTCTATTTGGGGATGGAGGGTTGTTTTTGTTTTTGTCGTGTTTTGGTTTTTAAAGATTTAGTTAGTTTAGTTTGTGTGTGTATGCCTGAGTATATGTATGTGTACCGTGTGCTTGCATAGTTGTGAGCTGCCATGTGGGTTCTGGGAGTTGAACTCAGGTCCTTTGGAAGAGCAGCAAGTGCTCTTAACCACTGAGCCATCTCTCCAGCCCCTGTTTTTGTTTTTCTGAGACAGGGTCTCACTGTGTAGCCCTGTATAGCCTGGAGCTTACTGTTTACCAGGCTGGCCTGGAACTCATGGAATTCCACCTGCCTTTACCTCTGGGATTAAAGAAAGGCCTATGCTACCACATCCAGCTAATTCTCTGCTTTTTAAAGCCAGTGTTTTGGAAGAATAACCACATTTCATAAAACATTTTATGTTAGTTTCCTGTTGTTGCTGTAAGAAATTACCATACATTTATTTTTTTACCTTTTTGGGAGGTAAAAATTCTAAACAATCCTAGCAGATTACAGAATAGATCAGTGGTAGACTGCTCACCTATCATGTGCATATGACCCTGGGTTCCTTCCCCAGTATGTGTGCACATATGAGTACACACACACACACACACACACACACACACACACACACGTATGTATAATGGTCTTACAAGACTAAAAGCAAGATGTTACCAAAGTTGCATTCTTTCTGGAGGCTCTGGGGAAAATCTACTCCCTACCTTTCCAGCTTCTGGAAGCTGTCTACTTTCCTTAGCTCATGGCCCCTTCCTCCCTTCTGTCTTTGGAGCTGGCAGCATGACTAATCTTTAGGTATTTTTCTGACTGCTTCCACAGTTGTGTCCCCTCTGACATTCTCCTGCCTCCTTATTTTCCTTGTAAGGGTTCATGTTGGACCCACCTAGATAATCCCATCCCTTTTAATACTCTTAATTTATCACATCTGTATAGGCCTTTTCTCTGTGTAAGATAACAGTCACAGCTTCTGGGATTAGGATATGGGTATTTTTGTAGGGCCATTATTCTATATTTGTATAACTGTGTACCACATATGTTGGTACATATGTTGGTTTAAGCACTCCTGTTTTACAGTTGGGGCGTTAGTAAAAGTGCTTACATGGAGGACCTTAGTTCAATCCCAGAACACATATGCTTAATAGTGTATACTTGTAGTCCCAGGGCTGAGGGCAGAGACAGGCAAATCCCAGAGACCCCCTGCTAGCCTAGCCTACTTGGCAAGTTTCAGGCCAGTGAGAGAGTCCATCTCAAAAAAGGTGGACAGTGCCCGAGGAATGACACTTGAAGTTCCCCTCTAGCCTCCACGTGTGCATGTACTCTTGGCACACACATGCAACTGCACATGCATGAACACATACCTACAAACACACACTGCTGGGAAAATCCAGACTTTTATGTATGAGTGTCTTTCCTGCATGTATGTAAATGTATCATGAGCGTTACAGTGCCTACAGAGGCCAGAAGGGGGTCCCCTGGAATTGGAGTTACAGACCATTGTTAATCGCCATGTGGGTGCTGAGAATGGAATCCAGGTCCTGTGCAAGAGCAGCCAGTGCTGTTAACCACTGAGCCATCTCTCCAGCCCCTGGCTACATTTTCTGTTTTGCGTAGTAGTGAATGCTGGAGTGCTGAGTCTGGATGTCTTTTTCTGTTCTATCTAGATGCTTGCTTTTTAATGCTGTCCACACATTTCAATAAGCAGTATTTGTCAATATTTATATTCCCGAAGCCAATCTTCTGGGAAATTGATGTGATGACTGGAAAAGAGGAAGTATCAAAACCAGTGTAAAAGTCATCTTTAAGGCAAAATGTCAAAAGGGAAGAGGGAAGATTGCAGTTTTGTGGTCCTCTTGTTTCTTAAGCATTTTTATGTGAAAGCTCCAACACAGGGACTGCTTACTGGCTTAATATCTTGTCACCTGATTTGTGCTTGATTGTGATGTAACATCATGTCACAAATCTTTCATGTACCAGGCACTTTACTTGTTTATAGCATTAGGAGGGCCTTGTCTCTCTTAACCTTGGCTCTGTTGCCATGGTAAAGATCTATGAGGGGTCCTCATGTTCCTGCTGCCATGTTGGCGTCTTCCTCCACCCTCCTTGTTCCCACCTTTGCCTTCCTCATTCCTGTCCACCGGGTTCAAGTAATCTGAGCCAGAAGAGGAGAAAAACAGTGCCGTAGTGTACCTTGCATGCCCTTGTAGAGTTCATGCACCATTCTAGGGATCTTAGAGTTCAAGGTTCTTCTTGTTTGTGCTGTGTTGAGGGACTTTCTGTAGGAAATACCTTTTGACCCTTTGTTCAGTACCTCAAGCATCCTAGGATCTTTCCGTCTCTTTCTCTGGAAATCATAGCTGCGGGTGATAGACAAGCAAGGCCTGAAGCAGTAAGGCCTCCCGTTCCCATCCTTCCATTTGACAGGGTTGACTGCTGCTCTGCTGTTGAGCTTTCAGAACAACTCCATCCTACTCCTGTGGCTTCTCTCTCTTTAGATACCATTTTAAAACACAGTTGTAGCCTGTGGGGCTATGTGCGTCCTCTGCGTGTCTGCCTCCATGTTCTTCAGTGTTAGAAGTACAGCTGGGCGGGGGATGCTCTGATGGATAGGGACCAGGTCTAAGTTCAAGCAAGAACCCAAGCCTTCAGTGGCACTGTGCCGGGGCCAAGCTCGAGCTGATGGTTTTTGAGAAATGAACATACAACATATGTTCTACAACCTGAGAGCTTAGTAAGCACCTCAGAAGAACCTTCTGGGTGACCTCCAGTGATGTGAAGGCCAGGACTCTTGGCATTGATAGATGTCAAGTTACACAGTGCAGGCAAATGATTTTGTTCTCTATGAATTGCCACATGCATGTGGCATTTGCTTGATGAATCAGGTATCATGCTGATCATGATCTGATAGTGTGTTCAAAGATTTTCTTTCATGCCATTGAAAAATTCCAATCAGCTAATGGTGTGGATAGAGCCTTTAGTAACCCAGAAATAAACTATTGGTCCTATATGGAGTCTGTGTGAGATTTTTCCTTCTTTGTTCTTTTCCCTTTTTAAAATATTTTGTTATTTTTATTTTACGTGTATGAGTGTATTGCTTGCATGCATGTAAGTGCACCTGTGTCATGCAGTGTCCACAGAGGTCAAAAGAGGGCATTAAATCCCCTGGAACTAGAGTTAAGGACAGTTGTTAGCCACCATGTGGGTGCTGGGAATCAAACCTAGGTCCTCTGCAAGAGCAGCCAGTGGTCTTAACCGCTGAGCCATCTCCAGCCCCCTTTTCCCTTTCTTAACTGACCTTCTCTTCTGCAGCTACAACACATTCATTCCCATTCATATTTCTGTTTCTCTCTTGCTTGCTCACTAGCTCACTAGTCATTATAAAAGGAAAGCTAATTGAGTTGGGTTTTTTTTTTTTTTTATCTTTTTGAAACAGGGTCTCCTTGTAGCCTCAGCTGGCTCAGAATTTGCTATGTAGACGAGGCTGGCCTCTATCTCCCAGAGATCCACCTGTCTCTGCCTCCCAAGTGATGAGATTAAAGACATGCTACCTTGTCCAATGAGTGTTGGGATTTTTAATCATAAAAATAAAGATCCCTTACTCTTAGAAAACAGTCTGTGTCCAGTGAAGAAGCAAACTTGCCACAGGGCAGTTCAAAGGTCAGTCCTGTTTCTTTGGAAAGCCTGTTGAGGGTAGTTGCTACAAGTGAGGCTCAAAACTACACAGCCAGTGTCCAGCCCCCAGCCCCCGCCCCCGTGCCCCTTTCTGTTATAATCTAGAGACAGCACACAAATCATTTGGAACTGATACTTGCCCTTTTTGCTTAGTGACCGGCTTTTGTTGTCTCCTTGTTTTGGGTTTTTGAGAGGAAGTGATCAGTAGCCTCACTTCCTACCATTGTTTTCATGAGGAACAAGTTAGGGAATTCAACTACTCTTTTGAGCAATCTCTTTTGAGTAATTTTTGGAGCCAGGTATGGTGGCGTACGCCTTTAGTCCCAGCACTCAGGAGGCAGAAGCAAGCAGGTGTCTGTGGGATTGAGGCCAGACTGGTCTACATAGCAAGTTCCAGGCCACCTGGGACTACAGGGGCTACCCAGTCTCAAAAACAAACAAAACAAGCAAACAAGAGTATTCTTGGGCATTGCACAAACACTGAAAAGTCTATACTAGCAGCCGTCCTAGGAACCTGGGTATGTGCCCTATGGGAGATTGAAATGGACATGGGACAAGCAGATAAAATGGGAACATGGAACTCGGCTGAATACACATTTTGTGGCCAGATTTATCCATCATAATTGCCTAGCTTTTAGGTAATCCCTGAAGTCTGGGAACTAGAAGAAATTCTGGCTCGATCCTTTAGATACTGGATAGTCTTCCTCTTTCAACAGATGGTGCATCCCTTAAATAAGACATCTCCAAAACTCGAGCCAAATGTCCCCCCTGGAGACTTCACACCCACACTTTTTGTGCGACAGTTCGGATGCCTGTATACTTGTCCAAGCATGGTAGCCAGATGACAAGGAATTATAAATCAGCATTCGTCTTCACCATTCGCTGGGAACTTGATTTCATAGTCAGGCCAAGGTTTTCATTCTCTTGTGCCTGTTCAGACTTGGGTCATCACACCATCGTGTTCCTGTTCCCACCTGCCATCTTTTCCCTGCTGAGTAGCCCTTCTTACTTCCAGAAAAGGGTTAGAAGGGAGGACCTGTGACTAGCGTGAGTAGCTGCTGTGTCCTGCTGCTGTGGTTGGAGTGCTTCTGTGGTTGCCTGGACTTCTTGTGTGGCAGGATGGGTTAGAGTCCCCAGCTGTAGAATTCTTCATTGAGCCTGTTCTGGATTGCAAAAAGTGAACAACAGTAACTTCATTGTGTAGGTGGTTGTATATTTGTTCAAACATGATTTTTCATATTAATTTTTAGTTACTTGTATGTATGTGAGTGCAGGCACATGGATGCTGTGGCACATGTGTAGAGGTCAGAGAACAACTTTTGGAAATCACTTCTGTCCTTTCACTATGAGTTCCTGAAAGTCAGACCCAAGCCATCAGGTTTGTACAACAAGAATTCTGCCCCCTGTGCCATCTCTCCAGCCTCATTTTTGACTTTTTTACATGAAGAGTTTGTCAGTTTCCTTGAATAGACAGACACATTTCATAAGGCCTTATCCTGCACACATATTCCTAAGTCCATCTTTGGGCTTTAAAGCAATGCAAGGCAGTTGGCAACTCTCCAACAGCAGTACTAAGTAGCTTGTACAGCCCACCGGTTAGTACCAGGCAAAATGGTTTTGTTTTTTTTCTGACTCCTGGGATGATTCTCTTTCCTCCAGATCAGTGCAGAATCCAGAATAGCAAAACTATGTCAGGGGTGGAATATAATACGCTTAGAGAATGGGTATTACCTGAGAAAATTGTGGTGGATAAAAATTGGGAATCTTAACAAAAGATAACTAAGCACAATACAGGCATTGAAAATGACAAGTATATAGAGCATTATGATTCGAAGAACCATTTGTTTATTTTTTTTATTGTGTTGACACAGGGTATTACTTAATAGCCAGGCTACCGAGGAATTCACTATGTAGCCTAGGCTTGCTTTGAACTTAGAGTAAATCCTCCTGCCTCAGCCTCTTCAGTGTTGCGATTACATAAGTGAGCCACCACACCCAGCTAAGTATGTGTGTTTAAAGAGCAGAGTATGAATTTCTGAGCAGACAGGATTCTGGGACATAAGCTTATCTCCTTGACTCCAGTGCCATCCATGTATTTATTTTAGCCAAGCCAGGAGCAGGTAGGCAGGGCCCAGGAGACCTTAGAAAGCTCCAGAGAAAATGCTGAGAGACACTGGGAAGGGGACATCAGAGTAGGCTAGGGCTGGGTTATAATGTAGTAACAAACAGCCCTGCAAGCTCTGGAGCACTTTCATTGTCTCCTCAGGTTGTCTGTGCAGTGCTCGTCAAGAGGCAGGACTCTGCTCACTCTTGGCAGGGGCCGCTCAGACATCCAAGCTGACAAAAGCTTTACATTGTGAAGCATTGAAAGCAGCTTGGTGAATCCTACACTGGCTCTTGAAATCTGCCTGGGTGATGGTTGTTACTTTTGTTCACAGTTCAGTTCATTGGCTAAAGTGTATTCCAAACTCAGCCTTCACTCTGAAGGGCATAGGCAGGTTTAGTTGTACTATCTAACTGCAAGGAGGAAAGCTAGAAACATTTGGTGACTAGCACTCATGATCTTCCACTGGGGAAAACTGAAAGAAACAAAATAAAATTTATCTAAAGAAGGAAAACTTGGGGCTGGAGAGATGCTCAGTGGTTAAGAGCACTGGGTGTTCTTGCCAGAGGACCTGAGTAAACTCATGGTTCCCACACGGCAGCACAACCATCCAGTAGTTCCAAGGGATCCGACACCCTTTCTGGCTTCCACGTGTGCTGCACAACATGGGTGCATTTACATGCAGGCATAACACTCATACACATGAAATAAAAATAAATAGGGGCTGGAGAGATGGCTCAGCGGTTAAGAGCCCTGACTGCTCTTGCAGAGGACCCAGGTTCGATTCCTAGCACCCACATGGCAGCTATGAACTGTCCTTAACTCCAGTTCCAGGGGAATCTGAAGCCCTCTTCTGACCTCCACAGCATTGCACGACATGGGTGCACTCACATACATGCAGGCAACACACTCATACACATAAAATAAAAATAATAAATAAAATGTTTTAAAGAATAAAAATAATTAAGATTAAGAAAAAAGAAAGAAAATTTGAGCCTTCACATTGAGAGGAAGAACTGGTGGGAAAAGACATACCTAAGCATAGCCCAATAGCATTTTCAAACTCAGATAATGAAAAGAAAACCTTTCAGGCCAAAGGAACAAATTATTTACAAAAGAAAAAGAATCACACTGACCCCAGATTTCCTTTGCAAAACCTAGAAGCCAGAAGATGGTGAAATGTCATCTATAGGCTGCTAAGGGTAAAAGTACAACCTGCCCCCCCGCCACCCCCAGTCAAGAAACCCAGTCAGCTATCAGAGGAAAAGAAAGGTCTTAGAGCCTCTGCAAGGATTCAGTGTGCCCTCCTGTCCTGGTGTCCTTGTGCTCACAGAGTCTAGATGTGCTGTTCTTGTTCTTGTATGTGTGTGTGCGCATGTGTCCTTGTGGGCACATGTGCATTCAGAGGTTGAGGCCAGGTGTCTTCACCCATTTCTCCACCCCTTCTTTTGAGACAGGGTCTCACTGTGCCATTCTGGCTGGCCTGGAGTGTGCTGTGTAGACTAGACTGGCCTCAAACTCAGAGATCCAGAGCGCTGGGATTAAAAGCTTGTGCCACCATACCTAATTCATATTTTCAGACAGGGTTGCTCACTGAACCTGGAGCTCACTGATTGGCTAGACTAGGTACTAGTCAGCAAGCCCCAAGGGATCCCTGCCTCCCCAGCACTGGGACTACTGGGGTGCACCATCTTGCCCAGTTCTTTACATGGGTTCTCGGGATTCAAACACAGGTCCTCATGTACAACTGAGCCACCTCTCCAACACCTCTTATGTTCTGAACCGTCAAGGTCTCGGCTTCCCTGTCCTCTCCTGAGAGGCCTTTCCTACTCATGGTATCTAAATTCACTGTTATTCTTTCTCTTTACAACACAAATTACTGCCTGATGCAGTGTCTGGTGGTTCATTATGAAAACCTCCAATTTACAGAAAAGTTGAAAGATATTTAGCTCATTTTTACATATTTTAATGCAGTCATCTAAGCTTCAGCAGGTATGTTATTAGCTACCATTTACCTTTTTTATTTTTCCTTTTTGTTTTTTGAGATAAGAGTTTCATAGAGCTCAGTCTGGTCTCAAACTCACTCTATAACTGAGAATGACTTTGAACTGGATCCTCCTGCCTCCAACTCCCAAGTGCTGGTTCAGGTAAAAATGCTAGACAGTGAGGGGCTGGAAAGATAGTTCAGTGGTTAAAAGCACTGGCTGCTCTTGCAGAAGACCTGGGTTTGAATTCTAGCACCCACATGGCAGCTAACAGCCACTTGTAACTACAGTTCCAGGGGATCCAACGCTCTCTTCTCAGGCACTGCACGACACAGATGCACTTACATACGTGCAGGCATAACACTCATACACATACAATAAATAAATTTTTATACTGTTAGACAATGAAATCTCAAATCTGAAACATATATTTGATGAATTTTGATAAATGCACATACATACACATATACCACACACTCTGTTTCTTATAGAGAATATTTTCATTACCCTGGAAAGTCTCTCATCACCTTCTCTGTCATTCTCTCTCTCTCTCTCTCTCTCTCTCTCTCGGCCTTTTTGAGACAGAGTCTTCCTGTAGCCCCAACTAGCCTGAAACTCATTATATAGACCAGGCTGACCTCTATCTCACAGATCTGCCCGCCTCTGCCTCCCGAGTGCTGGAACTAAATGTGTGTGTGCCACCACTCCTGGTTGTGTCTCAACTCTTATCCCCTCGTGACATCCTCTGTTCTGGTGCTTTCTACAATCTGATAGTTTTGCCTGTTCTAAAAATGTCCTGTAGTTGGAATCATACTATGTACCATTTAATCTCCTTCACTTTGTGTGTTCTCAGTGTTCATTTGTGGTGTTCTATGTATCAGTAGTTCATTAGCTGTTACTCCCAAGGGTTTTTTCCACTGTAGTCTCTGCCTAACTATATCACAGTGTTTTTGCCCATTCTGTTAATGGACAGTTGAGCTGTTTCCAGTTCTGCTTGTTATGAATAAAGCTTTGGTGAACATTCTTGTAAATATCTGCTTAGATGTTTTCATTTGGTGTGGGAGGCAGAGTAAAAGCATGAGGAATTGCTTAGGTCATACGCCAGGTAGGTGTATGTTTGTTTTATAAGAAATGAGTTCATCTTGTCCCAAATGGCTGTGTCCTTTTACATTTGTTCAACAGTTTGTGTTGCAGTGTTCCACATCCTCACCAGCATTTGATGTTGTCAGTCTTTTCAGCTTTATTGTGACATTTTAATGGAGACATACATATTAGGGTTCTCAAAAAAAAAAAAAAAAAACCAGAAACACCCCCCCATATTTGTGTGTGGTCTTTATGAAGAGATTTATTACAGGAATTAATTCACGTGATTACAGAGGCTGAGAAATCTCAGTCTGCTGTCTGCAAACTGGAAACTCGGGAAAGTCAGTGTCCTAGTAGTCAGGCAGATCAAGAGTAGAAATCTTGCTTCCATCTTTTATTCAGGTCCTCAGTAGGTAGGAGCTCTCCCTTTATTGGGAGGGGCAATCTGCTTTGCATCCTGATGCTAATTTTTCTGGAAATACTCTCCCAGAGACACAAAGGAATAATATTTAGACAAATATCAGCACCTAATCACCCAGTGAAGTACACACACACACACACACACACACACACACACACTGAGAGAGGGAGGAAAGAAAGAAGGGAGAGAGAGAGAGAGAGAGAGAGAGAGAGAGAATGGGTTTTCTCCTAGGCCCTAGAATAGAACTACAGAGGCTAAGTCCAGAACAGAGGTATTGAAAGGGAAAGGAATTAGAACTCGCTGGCCTTTCTCAGTCCAGAATATTCTTGAGAAGGCATTTACTTACATCTCATTTCATAAGTTGATATGTTGTGCATTGGGTTTTTGAAGAGGGTACAGGGAGCAAATGTCTTCATGGGTGAAGAATGGGGTATGCACAGTATATGAATGTTTGGAGGATGTCTCCTGTGTTACCTTTGTGGTTGTGTTTGTAATAAATCCCACTTAGTCAATTATTAGTTTTACTGTCCATAAGGACCACAGCATGTGGCAGGGAAAAATCAAGGCTGGGAACTGACTGGGAGCATGGAGTTGGGGTGGGCCCTCGGAGCTCCCAGCTGCATAGAGAGGAGGCTCTGCCTGGGTGTGCAGTTCTCTCCACCCCAGTTGCTTCTTTTGATTCCTCTACCTTTAGGTGATCCTAGAGACAGGCAGAACTGGGGCAGCCATTAAAATAGCGCATCAGCATCAGGAGCGAAGGAGCAGGAGGGTGGAGAGAGAAACTGGAGCAACGTGCAGCCCGCACATGGTCCTGTCCAGGAAATCAGGTCTTAAAGGAGAAGGTTGTAGTTAGGAATATGAGAAGTATATTGGTCCCCAGAGTATGGAAACTCTTAATGTACATTGTAAAATAAGTGTTGAAGTAGGTTGGGCGGGTTCCTAAACCAGTTATTCCCATTCCTCAGTTACTGTCAGGCAGATGGGAAGGACCTGTGTCTGAGAGACCAGGTTAGCCTGACCCAGGAAGAGTCACATGAATCTGTGAGCCTTCTTCAGTCACTCTTGGTCCACCTGCCAGTGGGTCTAACCTGGTATCCTGAGTGGTTCCCTTTGACCTGGCACAGTGCAGACTTCACTTCTCGTGACTTGAGCCTCTGATAAGTAACTGAATGGCAAAGTAGTCCCATGTTTACAGGGCACTTGGAGACAGGAAGCATCTGGGCTCTGAAGGATCAGTCTCTGCTTTTTTGGCTATAGAGAAGATAAGAGAAAGGAAAAAGAAATTAGGTCTTCACTAGAAGTCCTGTCTTGGCTACTCTTGATTGGATCTTGTAGCCGCATTTGTGTGATAGAGCCACCAATCACAGAACTGGGCCATTGAGGACATTTCCTACTGTGCTCTTCATTTCCAGACGTTAGCAGGAAAGGCTAGGAACCAGCCAGGTAAATCTCCATCTCTGCCTCAGTCTAGTAACAGGAGACAATTGCTTGGTCAGCAAACCTGAACTAGTGACAGTTTGTCAAACATGTGACACCTAACTCATGAGAGGGTCCGAGGGGTGCACTGGCTGCTCTGCCCCACCTCCAGGGTATGCCGGGCAGAATCAGGTGTCCCAAGCAGTTGGGGAACATCTTGAAGAAACCACCTGCAGCTTTCTCTGGAAGGAAGACGAAGCTTCTCTTAGTCACTTGGGGGAGTGTTGTTGAGGCCTCTGAGGAGAGTATGTGGCCTAGCCGCCTCCTGCAGACCTCTTTGCAGGGCAGATTTTCATGTGGTGCAGACTTCCTTCCAAAACAAGATAAAGATTTCCTAGAAATTTTAATCTTCAGAGAGCTCATACATATTATCACAGTATCTGTCATTCTGTAGGGCTGTTGGTGCTGAATCAAGACTGGACAATTACAAGAAAAGATTGGGGCAGTAAAGTGGTAGAATCCTTCTTGATCATCGGATGACCTTTCTGGAAAGAAGGTGGGGGCATTAGTTTTTTCCCCTTAGCTCTCCATATTTTTCTGTCCCTCTTAGCTTTTGCCCTTATTTTCCATTTGAAAGGCAATTTCGTGAACTCAGCATCTCACAGCCGGTGCTATAGGTGTAGGGCCAAGTAGAAAGCTGAATTCTGCCTCCTACATTAACAGAATTCCTAGAAAAAAATTATCCATGTTCAGGGATTATCCACCAATGTGGGTACTTTAGAAGTAGTGCTTGGACAATGTAGGTTTGAAATGATGTTGAGACCCATGTGGGTGTTCTGTTTTCCATAGAACTTCTGTGCCTGTCAGCCAGTGGCTCAGCAGGCTGCTGGCTCTGTGGTCAGACTCACTGAGTGTCAGCTCTGCCTCTTTGTGGCTATGTTAATATTGAACAAGTTACTTGAGCTTTGGGACGTCCCCGTCCTCTCTGTGAAGTAGAGTTAAGGATGTTGATGACAGTACCTACCTTATACTTACACTGTGATAAAAGAGAAGCGATGTTAAGCATAGGGGCTGGCCATGGAAATGACTCCATAAATGCAAAATATGATTTACCTATCATCATGTTGCAAGAGGAGACTTGTTTCTACATTGGCAATATGGAAGTTTCAAGGGAGGACCCAGCAGAGGTGTGGCCGTGCCCTTCTTTGGTTCCTACGAGTTTAACTCCTTAGTGCTCATTTCACCTAAATCCTTCCTCTAGCCTCTCGTTCCTTCCTCCCCACTAAGTGCCCCAGGCCTGATGCTGCTGCCGTCTCCTACGTTTGATTTACTTCACTTCAGAGTACCATCATGTTTTCTGTCTCACTTAATCTTTGCAAGAGGGAAGATGAAATCCCCCATTTCTCAGGAGATGAAAGGAAAGCAGAAAGAACTTGCCAGGGCCTTGAGTCTAGAAAACACAAATCATCTTGCCATTTCCCACTTGCATAATCGTCCCTGAATCCTTGTAAACTAACCTAAAACGAAAGCGCTCAGAGGTACTATCCCAGCTTTAGTTATAGCACAGTTCTCATCTGCCACACTGCTGCCCCCTCCAGCAGAGGTCGCAATTCCCAGCTCGCCTCAAAATTCCATGGCCAACTTTTCTTCCCTGATGGAAAGAACTTTAGACGGGGAGCCAAGAAGACCAAGTCTAGTCCCAGCAATACCATGTCATTCTTGTGACCTCACATGACTGCAAGGCCTCACTGGGGCCTGCTCCCTCTGATACAGTGAAGCGATTGCTCTAAACCTGGGAGTCTCAGCCTTTTTTTCCTAGGATAGAAATGTCTGGTGACATCTAGACCTTGCTGGGTGGCCTCCTTGCCAACACCTTAACTGTCACTCAGCGTCTTCTGTACTCAGTGATCCACACTGGAACACAGGACTGAGCATGGTGCTGTTATAGGGGTAAACTTGAATCTGCTCCAGATTTCTGGGAAAATATGCAGCATGGGAGATGTAAGCCTTTTTCTGGTAGCAGATCACTTAAATACCTCTCAGTGTGTGTACCCAGGCTGGGGTTAGAGGACCTGTTCTGGAGCATCTCCATTGAGAGCCACTGCTGCCCCACCTCTCAGTCTGCATACAGGATGCTAACTTAGCAAGTGCAGCATACCGGTAATCTGTAAGCCATTTAAAGTGTTAAGAAATCTTGATCTTTGGAGTTGCAAACAAGCCCTTTGTGAATATACCAGCGTTAGAAATGAAGAGTGTCTTTATTTTAAGACTCAGGTTTCTTCCTTGACTCTCATTGCATACATGACACTGAATCTGCACATTTCCACATTGGGTTAAAAAATAAGCTGCCTGAGCTGGGCATGGTGGCACATACCTTTAATCCCAGCACTCCAGAGGCTGAGGCTGGTGGACCTCTGTCCTCTCCAGGACATGCTATGTTAGCGAGTCCAGACCAGGGAGGTAAGAATCACTGTCATCAAAGAAAGAAGCTGTGATGTACAAAAGGATGTGGACAAACCAATAACTTTCTGGAGGCAGTGGATCTTTTGGTATACATGGAAAGAATGGATCTATTTGAAACTATTCAGTAATATAAAAATGAGGAAGATGAAATCACAATTCATCTGTGTTTTGTTTTAAAATAGAGCAAGAGATTAGCTTTGCTTAATTCAACTCAGAAGATTCTCAGCTAGAATTTACCCATACTGATACAATGCTGAGGAAACTCTCTAGTGTATAACGATCCAGATTTCCCTGGGGATGAAGTAGATCACAGTTCTCTGTGTTCACCTGGCACTATGAAACAGCTGCTTCACTTAGTAGCATTTAGGAGCACTCTGGAGAGCCCTCTACTGTTCACACACTTCTTAAAGGACACAGCTGCCTTAGTTATAAAGGCAGTAAGGGGTGCTTAGGTGAAGGATGAAGGTACTACCAGCTGGGTAATTGGGGGGGGGGTGAGGGATGGAGGTGTGGATGATGATAGTGACTCCTCCCATGGGAGAGAATGAAGGGTATTAAACTCGGTGTTATTTAAAGCTTATTCAGCTGCCTTGATTTGCTCCCATCCTGTCCTTGTCTATCAGACCCCACTGAAAAAGGGTCTGAAAGGACATCAAACGAAAATCTGTATCCTGTTAAATGGTGTCAGCAAGCTCTGTTAAATGATGTATCAGAGTGCCCCAGTGAAAGCTGGGAGCTGAAGGCTGTGGAGAAAGGTCAAATCTCAGTGACTTGGGGAAGAAGTTGGTCTGGGGTCTGTCTACATTGTCACTATCTATAGCATTGACCCCCACAAGCTGTCATACTTGAGTATGTCCATTCTTACTGTGGATATTTGGATTTGGGAAGGACATTTCATCTTTTTTTCCTCTCTTTCAGGTTTCAAGTGCCCCATTTGCTCCAAGTCTGTGGCTTCTGATGAGATGGAAATGCACTTTATAATGTGTTTGAGCAAACCTCGCCTCTCCTACAATGGTAAGGGCTGGTTCTGTCCCACCAGCTTCCTGGGGACAGTCAGGGGAGTTGACCAGTTCTGGGAGCCTCCGGTGAAGAAACGCTCTGTGCAGCTTTCTTGAGGAATGTCTTTGCGGTGGTGAGGAGCCTGCTGTTTCAGAGAGCCCTGATCATAAGTTAAGGTGGCAGAGGAGTGGGCCAAGGAAGGCTGGCTCAGGGTCGGGTCCATAGTGGTGGAAAGGCTCTCAGCTTCTCAGGGAGTCCTCTGCCTTCTTCCCTTCATTCCATGGTCTTTGGTTAGGAGACCTGGCTATTCGTTCTCCTGTTCTTGCGCCTAACCATGGTAAAAGCCGCAGTACAACTGGACTCACTCTAAGAGCCATCAGAGGGACCCAGAGGGAATAACATCTCTCCATGGGGAAGGAGAACCATGGTTCTCCCAGGTACTGAGAGCTGGTCACCCTTTCTCCACTTTGCAGCTCAGATGAACTCCTGATTAAGCCGTATGACTGTGCTGGAAGGAGTAAGGGCAGTACACAGATGAGTTTCGGGATTAGTGTCGCTCGTATCCTTTCTCCACCCCAGTTTTCAACCTTAGAGGCTGCCTCAAAATTGAGCAGTGAATCCAGGAGGGGTAGGATCTTGGAGTCTGGGGGTTCTGTGATACCCACATCACCTTAACATGATGTCTGTTAAGGATTTGGAGTCCAGCTGATCAGAGGTCCAATCTTTATCACCCACTGACTATAATCTTGAAGAAGTTGCTCAACTTAGTAGAGCCTCAGTTTTCTGGTCCATAAAATGGGGATAGCAGTCTGCACCCAAAACCTTTTACCACAGAGCTTGGCTCATGGCTAGTGCCTAGGAAGTTATACCTACCATTGAAGAAGCAAAGCCTCTATAGCATGACTGACTTGATGCTGCCCAGCCTTTGCTGCCCAGGCTTTCCATTCCTGGGTTTAGTCTGGCGTCCAAACTATGTGTGCCAGGGAATTGTATTCTCTACAAGGATAAGCAATGGATCTGAAGGGATGCCCTCCAATCCCCATAGCATCAGATTAAAATCAGAGCATGGCCTAGGAAAAGAGTTGTGGCCTTTCTGAGAGCCTGGGGACTGTTTATCCCTTGACTGTTTGCTGATGGTGAGCCTTGTCTGGGGACACACTGTGACACAGCATTAGCCTCGGGAGGGCTAATAATTCCCAGGTGATCCTGGAAAATATATGTAATGAATCTAACCTGCTTGATTCTCAAAAACACATCCTACCACAGGTTGAATAGACCTTATCTGAAATTCTTATGACCACAAATGGTTTTTTTTTTTCTTACTTATTATTTTCATTTTGTGTGTATGAGTGTATTGGCTACATGCATGTGAGTGCACCCGTGTCATGCAATGCCACGGAGGTCAGAAGAGGGTTTCAGATTCCCCTGGAACAGGAGTTAAGGACAGTTCATAGCCGCCATGTGGGTGCTGGGAATTGAACCCGGGTCCTCTGCAAGAGCAGTCAGTGCTCATAACCGCTGAGCTAACTCTCCAGCCCCAGGACCAGAAATGTTTTAGATTTTGAAACATTTGTGTAAGTAATTACCAGTTGAACATCTATAATGTGAAAATATTGAAGCCAATTTTTTTTGGGGGGGGGTTGTTTTTGAGACAGGGCTTCCCTGTAGGCCCAGCTAGCCTGCAACTTGCTATGTAGACCAGACTGGCCTTGAACTCGAAGAGATCTACCTGCCTCTGCCTCCCAAGTGCTGGGATTAAAGGCGTGTGCCACCACACCCAGCTGAAGCCAAAATTTTTTAAAAATTTTTTTTTAATTTTTAAAATTTATTTTATGTGTTTGAGTTTTTACCTACATGTATATAAATGTACCACATCAGGACCAGCTATCAGACAGGGTTACGGTCTTACCTTTGCCCCCAGTGAGCCCCTTTCCTCTTCAGCAAGCAGCCTTTCCTTGGTCCCCAGGGACGGACTGTTACCACACCCCTGGGTCTGTTGTCACATGTGCCTGGCCTGCCCATGCTCAAGCTCAGCTTTGTTCCTGTTTTCCATCTCTGCCTGGGACCACGGAAGGAGAGGGGTTTTCCCTGTGTCTCATGGCCCTCTCCAGCCATAGCCTCAAATGATGTATTCACTTCTGTCCCACATGTGTTGAGACCTTATGAAGACTGTTTTGTCCTGGGAGTTGCTGGGAGAGCTGTCTGTAGACACTGCCTTTGCTGTCATAAGAACACAAAGAACCTTCAGAGGGGGCATGGCCTGAGAGAACCTGACTTTTAGAGTCATTGGGGAGAATTTTGTAAGAGCAACCGTGGTGAGCCAAGTGCTCCCAAGGACTACCGCCAGTCAGGAGCCACGGCACATGCTGATATGGGAAACGGGGAAGGTGAGGGTCACCTGCTTCTCCCGCAGAGAACTGATCGTGGCACCCACAAGTCTTACTCGGTATCATCACTTGAGTGCCTGATGCTTGTTTCTTCCCCACCTGGGAGGTCCCCCAGAAGAAGGGCAGGGTTGGTCACCTGAGGCAGAGCCACTGTAGTTCTTCTGCTCCTTGTTTTTCCTTCATCCTCTATGTTAAGAGGACACCTCTGGGTGTGTATGAGCTACAGACTTTAATTAAAGTTCAAGTCTAGATTGTAAGAGCCAGTCACTTAACACCAGAGACGGGGAGGCCGGCCACCTCCAGCCATGTAAATGGAGATGGTCCTAGGTGATGAAAGGACTTTGGAATCCAGGTCTGTCCCCTCTGTGCACATGGCTAATACAGAAAGGCTATGGTAGCATGACCTGCTCATATCCAGTCTTTGTTTTTTCCGAAGACACTAAGAGGTAAGAGAGCAGTGTTTGATGCATAGGTTTGTGTAGAGTGGAGTCTTCAGGGCCTGTTTCTAATTCAAAGCATGAGCCCTTGGGTCCTTAGCCAAAGCTTCCAGTGTAGGGGCTCTGGGCCTACTTTGGTTTTGCCAATAACATGCTCTTCCCACGGTTTCTCATTGCCCCGGTCTCACATGCTTTACCTTACCTTGTCTACCTTAATAGAAAAAAAGTGGTGGGCCTGGTGGTGCACGCCTTTAAATCCCAGCACTCAGGAGACAGAGGCAGGTGGATCTCTGTCAGTTCAAGGCCAGCCTGGTCTGCATAGTGAGTTCCAGGCCTGCTGGGGCTACAGGGAAACCCTGTCTCAAAAAGACTGAAAAAAAAAAAAAAAGTGAGGAATAAATGTGACTGCCAGCTGTGAGCTGTTGGAATCTTTCTGGAAAGGGGCAGGATGAGGCTTTCTTCAGTGATGGAGTGCTGTTTTCTCATGAAGACTCACTAGAGGGCCAGAAATGAAGCCCAGGAGTAGAGCACATGCCTAGCATGTGTGAAGCCTTGAGTTTCATTTCCCGAAGTGGGACTTAAAGAACACTGGTACTCCCTGGTCACTGTCCTGGAGGGAGGGAGACAGACAGACAGACAGACACACACACACACACACACACACACACACACACACACTGCAGTTGCTGGCACCAATTAGGGAAATTTTTAGAAAATTTATAATGGTTATGTAAGATGAAATTTAGTTAACCACCACAGAAAAAAGTAGAAACCTCCTAAATGAGGCAGATAGAAAGTAGTATTTTTCTTATTCAGAGGGTTGGCCTGAGTGGAGGGTTGGAAGGCCTCCAGTAGTTGTCTGCCAGATTTTTTTTTTTTTTAATTTAGGAAAAGCAAGGCTAGTTTTACTGGTCCAACCAGTGCTAAGAGAAAAGGGAAGAACCAACACCTGGTACTCCTAGGGCAAGTGCCTAGGGAGGCCTTTGGCCAGCAGAGCCCCTGCTGGAGGAGCAGGGAAGGGTACAGGTCCCAAAGCACCAGCCATTAGCCCTCTTATCTCCTGAGCCTTCCTGTGACAACCCTGGACCTAGGACTCCTAGGAGGTGGGGGAGCTGCCCAGAAGAGAGCGAGGAGGTGAGGGGTCTCCTGCGTAAATGCCATTGGCTTCGGTACCTCTGTCTTGCTCTTCCCCAAAGCCCAGGCCATGAAATTGTTCAGTGAGCAGAATACAGAACAAGCCTGTGAGATGGCGGTGTGATTTTTGCCTTGGCAGAGAGAATTGTGTTACCATGGGCTTCACTGAAAGCTCAGGATGGCTACTTCAAGACCTGCCAGGATTCCTTAGTGCTGGAAGGTTCTGGTGGAGCAGGTCCTTTCCTTTTCCTTCCCCTTTCCCCTTTCTCTTCTCCCCCCCTTCTCCTCCCTTCCTCTCTCTTCCTCCTCCTCCTCCACCTCCTCCTCCTCCTTCTCCTCCTTTTCTTCCTCCTCCTCCTCTTTCTCCTCCTCCTCCTCTTCCTCCTCCTCCTCCTCCTCTTTCTCCTCCTCCTCCTCCTCTTCCTCCTCTTCCTCCTCCTCCTTTCCTTTTTCCTTTCCTTTCAAGAGAATACATGCGAATAAAAGTCAGAGGACCACTTGCAAGAGTCAGTTCTCTCCTTCCACCATGTAGATTCCAGTGATCAAACTGAGGTCGTTGAGTTTGACAGCAAGTACTTTTACCCTCTAAACCATCTCACTAGCTCAATTCCTTTTTAAATAATTTTTGAGGGTGTTTGGGGGATGTTGTGTTTGTAGTGTGTGTGCATATGGGTGTGTATGGAGGCCAGAGGTCAATATCAGGTGTCTTCCTTGATCACCCTTCTTACTTTTTGAGATAAGGTCTCATTGAACCTGGAGACCATTGACTTCACCAGGCTGGCTGGCTAGTTAGCTCCAGGGATCTGCCTCTCTGCCTTTTCAGTGCAGGATTATAGACATGTGCTCCCATGCTGTCTTTTTACATGGGGACTGGGTGTCCAAACTCAGGTCCTCGTGCTTGCATGGCAAGCACTTTACCAACTGAGTCATCACCCTAGCCTACCTAAGCTTTCTTTAAGAAGTGGGATCCTGGCTTCCGTAACTACAGAAAGTTGCCTGTCACTTGGCTACTTGGAGCCAGCATCCTGGTCAAATATGTGCACCATTCCATGCCTTCTGTCTCTGAGACTTCATGGCTGGAATGGCAGTGCTCTGCCCTTCTCAGGCTAGGGAAGCCAGGTCCTGGTTGTTGAGTCGGCCCAGAGCTATTGTTGGATGCTGGAGAGGAGTTCTGGCAGCTGTGGAGATGTCTGTCCTAATGTTCCTTCCACTAGAGAAGGTCAGGAGGGAGGTGGCCACTCAACTCAGCTGCTGTTAACCAGCCTGACCAAATTAACCCCCTCCATGTACACAGGAGTGGGAGGGAGGCCCAGAGGGACTTTGTGCCAGTGGGGAAACAGAACCAGAAGTTCCAGAAGAGGGCACAGCGTAGGGGAGCTGGGGAGAGCCTCCATGAATGTGAAGCAGCCCTACCTGTCAAAACATTGGATTCTACCTCACAGTCCAGGGGTATTGGGACAGAGTGCTGCTCATAGGAAACACTCTGTATTTAAGAGCTCCCCTCTGTCTGAAGAATAGCGTACCCCAGTTTTCCCAAGAATAGAACCAGCAATACCTGAAACTGGTGTCCTTGCTTTTTCCTATCCCTCCAACACACTAGGCCAGCAGCCTCTGGCTCCTACCTTCCTTCCCATTGACACCAGCCTCGGGGTGTGAATGTATGTGTCTGCTCTTAGCTGCTGACTCAGATGCATATCAGTCTTCCCTCCAGCTGGTCATTAAAAATGGATCTTGGCTATTTCCTTCCACACCCCATGGCAGTTCTGTGGTCTCTTGGTTAGTGTGTTGCCAGATGCTGTACAGGGCAGCCAGACCCCAGCATTGTCAGAAGGCAGCAGTGCTTCCCCTCAGTTGGGCCTGTCCACTGTAAGTCCCTGGGGGCCTGTACACTTCACGAAAATGGAAAATTTAAGCTCTCTGTGAGATGGATAGTGTTTTCAAGCCATAGCGGAGGTACCTACATGGCCTGGTCCTTTAAAGAAAGCAGACGGAGTCCAGGCCCAAAGGAACTTTGACTTGAGATTCATGGCCACGTACCAACTGCATGGACATCCCCCTCCCCTGATCTGTACAATTCTCTGAGATTTCTGTGATTTTCTTGGCCCATAGCTGGCCCAGAAAAGTAAGGGCCTGTTTCCTCATTCTCTCCTTGACTTCTTTTCTTTGACAACAGCAGCTGTCAGCAGTGTTGTCCCTGATCTTAGAGAACAGAGGGCATTCCTCCACCCCCGCCATCACAGGCATCACACCTGTTTGGGCCATTCTGGGTTGGTTCCCTTTGTCTGGTCAGAAGCACTGGTGCCTTCTAGCACTAGCCCCAGCCAGGCTACATGCCCTCATAGGCAGTGACTTTGGTTGGCTTTTGCTCATGACATCAGGAAGTTGGGAGTGGCTAAAGAGGCAGCAAGGAAATGGCAGAACCTCAAAGCAAAGACTACTTTGTTTTTGTCTTTGCAGTATCCAGCTTTGTTGAGCCCCTCCCCCAGGGTCCTGGGCACATCAAGGGTCACCCGAGTTCATCTGCAGTGTACCCTCAGTGTATGCTGGGTCCAGGGTCCTTGGCTTTATTACAAAGTCTCTGTCATGACTTCCCTCTGGCAGTGGACCAAAAGGCTCCTGTCAGAGGAGTATGGATATCTCACAGGAATGGTTCATAGCCAAGCTTCCGCTTCAACCATTTCTAATGCCCCCTCCAATCCCAGGGGCAAATGGGAGCTGCTGATTCTGAGTCCTGGTGATTGGGACAGGACATTCTAAACAGACCTCTGTGCTCCCTGAGGTCTGGGCTAGATGTGGATTCCCCACACGGTCAGATTCCATGCCTCTTTGTTTTATTACATTTATTTGTGTGTGTGTGTGTGTGTGTGTGTGTGTGTGTGTGTGTGTGTGTGTCAGAGGATATTGTTTCTCTCCTTCCATCATGTGGGTCCCGGGGATCAAATTCAGATCTTCAGGCTTGGCAGTACATGCCCTTACCTACTGAGCCATCTTGCCACCCAGACTCTAGGTGGGAACCTCTAGGTGGCCTTTCATAGTCTCAACCCCAGTGAAATGTACTCCCTGCTACATGCCAGCCTGGCAGACAGCTGCACACTTCACTTCTTTCCACCAATGCTGCAGACCTAGGCTAGCTGGTAAGGCACATAATATGCTTTGTGAAGGGGCCAGGTATAGTCTGCATTTAACCAAGTGTTCAAGTCTGGGTCTGTCAGTTCTAAACTAACAAGTGTTCAAGAGTAGGATCCTTCTACCGAGGATATGATTGCCTCACCCTTGTTCCCCTGCCCTTCCCCGTTCCCCTAGTGATGTGCATTGTGAAGAGAGAATTGGGTCAGTTCTGTTGAAGAAGAAAGCCCCCAAGTCAAATTTTCATGTCTGACTCCCTGCCCTCACATTGGTCACCACTGGGGGCCATGTGGACTCTTCTAGAGTGGGTGCAGATGGAAAATGAGTACAGTCTGTGGGGGAGGTTGTTTGGGACCCAGGAGACCCTGACTTGTCCCTTGGGTTCACTGCCCAGTTACCCATCAGTAGGGGAAGTCTAAAGGGAAGCTGCTTTGGAATCCAGAGGGAAACATGAAGGGTATGAAGGGCTGTAACCTGATAGCCCATGTCAGGAGTGAGATGCCCCAGAGATGGGGCAGAAATGGCCAAGGACGTCTACAGGACTACTCTACCCTCTCTTAAACTAAGCTTGTTTTCTTCCCATCTCTATTGAGTTTTATCCTTCATTTTTCCATGGAAAGTATCAAATATATACCAAAGTTGAAACAGTACCTACAATTTGTAGTATGAGGTTGACAGTCTAGACTGTTTCTCATCTCCTGAGTTCATGTGCCCTTTCTGTTGGACCTTTGAGTTAGCTAAATGTTAACAGAGAAATGGTCACCCCAAGTTGTCCTGGTGACCGGGAAGACAAAATGACTTCTCTCACAAGCCCTACGGACAGACTCCAGTATCAAGTGTTACCTATTTTATTCCCTTTCTTCAGAATTCCTGATAGAGGACTTTTGAGTCACCAGACCCTTCTAGCCCATGAATAACCTAGATTTTATGGGCCTTTGATGTTTCTCTTTCTACCAAAATAATCAGGACATAAACACCAATGGGAGAGGTCACCTGAAGAGAGGCTTCCAATCCTGATACCGCCGTGTCCAAGCCCCCAGACAAGAGCAAGACATTTCACTTCTCTAGACTTCCATATTCTCATTCACAAAGTGGGCCTCTCCTACCTTGGAAGATCATAAGGCTCAGAAGAAAATGTACACGCAGAATCTCAGAGTGTATCTGTGGCTGGGTTTGTAGTCTTTGAGTGGTGGGAAGTGATCAAGCTCTCCTCTCAATAGCCATTTGCTGATCGCTTGGTGTTTCCACTCTGGTTTGGGGAACCTCCTTGTGATCTCATGTCACATTACCAGGGTCTGTGTCCTGCGTTACTGAACTTTAGTCTACACATCCTCCCTGGATAGTCTCTGAACACTGTCTGCACCTGTTGCCGTGTTTCTTTTGAACCCCACGTGGAGACTGAAGCAGACTTCTAGAGTACTCCATTAGTGTGTCCCTGTAAAAGCACACCTAGTAGACACCTGAACTCACCACTCCTTGACCTCCCTTGCCTTTGCCCATGAAGATTCTTACTGACACATGCATGCCATTACCAAGCCCTTATTAGCACATGCACTGTTGCTGCATGCTCTATATCTGTGTCTAGAGTGGGGAGAATGGGTTTCCCATATTTGTCAATTCCACCTCTAGTGTGACTCTTGGCTAAGTAGAGGACACTGAGGTTCCACAGCATGGCATAAATCTGTACTTGGGGACTTGGTCTCACCTCTCTCTGTGTCACCATAAGTCTCCTTACACTTGTCTTAGTGGACTTCCTGCCATTTCCGGTGTGTGACCCTGTTTCCTTTACCAGGAATCTCTTCCCTCCCACCCCAGCCTCTGCCTTTCTGCTCCTCTCACTATGACCTCCAAAGCCTTCCTTCAGTAGCCCCTACCTTGAGTAAGCACTTTTCCCCATACCCCTCATACCTGGGTGCCTACATCAAAAGGCTGCCTAGGAAGTATTCTACTGGCTTTATTTTATTTGCATAGCTCTCCAGTTGCTGTGTCCCTCAACCCCCACAAAACATGGTGATTTAGGTCATGCAAATAGTTCCTAGACCTCTGCTTGCTCTGTGCCACCCACCCACTGGTGAATAACGGTCTTGCTCTCTCTGTCTCTTGTTGCAGATGACGTGCTGACTAAAGATGCGGGTGAGTGTGTGATCTGCCTGGAGGAGCTGCTTCAGGGGGACACGATAGCCAGGCTGCCCTGCCTGTGCATCTATCACAAAAGGTACAAGGGCCAAGCAGGAACAACTCGGCCACATCCCACATCCCAAGGGCTAGATCCTCTTCACCAGTCATTAAGTCCTCTTTAGACATGTGATGACCTGTATTCCGTGTGTTGTGACGGGAGTCATGCAGCCACTGTGCTGACCAGAAGACTTAAACATTCCAAGGGAAGAGCAGAGATGAATTGCTCAAGGTTCAGCTCTGCTTTGACAATTCAGACTGGCAAGAGCCAGTGGGCAGACCATAAAACCTGACAGGTTAGATGTATGTGGGCTCCCACCTAGAGCCTGACTCTCCTTCTCCCTGAACCCTACTCTGCATAGTAAAAGCAGTGTCATGGGTAGAGGGTGCCCTTGCTGCCTTGTGCAGTGCCTCCCTCCCTCAAGGGCCAGGAGGCAGGAAAAATGACATGTAGGTTCCAAGAACTGCTATAATTAGCCAAGGCCAAGATTCGTCCTCTGCCTCCACCAGGATCCTTAACTAGAAAGAAGACACCTCCTTGCCCAGGACAGGAGACACCCTGTGCTCCCATGGCCACCACCTGAGCTCTCTGCTTCTCCAGACCAGCACTGTTTCTTGGCACAGGGGCTTTTCTAAGCCCAATCCAGTACCACTGGTTTTCAGGGTGACAGCTGTGCCTGATGATTGGTCTTTGGGAAGAACTGTGACTACTGGTCTGGGTTCCAGCACAGATCCCTGCAGCATCCCAGGGCACTAACCAGAGCCAGGGAAGGAAACCCCTTGCCTCAGGGGAGAGCTAAGCAAATTATGTTTGGTTCCTGTCTTTCAATGCCCAGATACAGATTTACAAATCTGGACAGTGTCTTGGGGCAATCCTTCTTGGATGCGGAGAGTCCTCTGCAAACATTGGAGACCAGAACTTTATTGATACCCCCTTCCAGGCACACTTACCTAGCAATGTCCCCAAGGATCCAGCTCCCCTCCCCACCTTTGTAGCCAATCCAGGTGGGCTTGGGGCTCCTGGGGGCGGGGGTGCTCTTCCCCGCTCAAGGGAGCTAGGACAGCTTCTTTTGTCTGGTCTCACTCCCTGCCCCTCGGGCTATGGAGACAGTTGACCAGTTGCCCTGCAGGGTCCACCTGCTCTCACCTTCTCAGCATTAGCTGTCGCCACCTTGGACTCTTGCACTTGGGCTTTGGGGCTTCTCCAGGCCAGTCTTGCCCTTCCTGCAGGGCCACATCCACCCAAGCCTGTACCTACTGCTCCTGCCAAGCCAGGATCATTGTTAATAGCCTACCTTCTCCTGCTTTATTAAAGGGGGCATGATTGCTTTTCCTTGGGGTTCTTTCAAGGGAGATTTAGAAAGTCCTTTCCTGGAGTCTGACTCCTTAAAAGACCCCCTTGGCAGGAGCAGCATGGTCAATAGCTGACCTGTTCCCCTTGCTGTCCCACCCTAGCTGCATAGACTCGTGGTTTGAAGTGAACAGATCTTGTCCAGAACACCCTGCTGACTGACCCTGCTGGGCTTGCTTGTCAACTCCTCTCAAAGGTGAGTCTGTGCTTTGGGGGGGTCTGGGCTCTAAGCTTAGGGTCAAGTTGCTGGGACCTGGGGGAGAGGGACTGGGCTGCCTGATACACCCCTCTAAGGAAAAAGCAGGAACAGAGGGTAAGACAGGAAGGTCTCCTTGGTGAGAGCAGTTACTTAGAAGTGGTAGGGATTTTCCCGGGGAAGCCTGAGAGAGGCACAGTAACATGTTCATGGTAATAAAGAACATACTCTGAAAGGTAGAATTAGCTGTGGAAGGATGGCACATTCCAGATGTCCTTTTCCCGAAGAAAGCCGAGAAACATCTGCAGAGTTCATGGGCGGAAGAAGATGAGCCCCAGGCAGGTGCTGGCGTTGCAACAGCTGTCTCTTCCGCACTCACCTCTCCGAGGCTCTGCCTCTCTGGAGCCAGGAGAATTATGCACTAAATAAATAGCTCGAGGGACTGTCCACTGTCCAGTGCAAAGTGTTGATCTGCAATCTTTCCACCTGTAGGCCACACTTAGCCCCTCCATCCCACAGCTCAGGGTCACCATATCAGCAGGCCAGCACCATAACTCCCTTTCCCACTTGCATTTGTGTCCCTGGGTGCATAAACATTGGGTCTGGCCTCCATTTCTTCCCCAGGACACCTTGCTTTACTGCTGACCACCCTCTCCTGCCCCCCACCAGCTGTGCCTTTTGAGGTCTGGGCTGGTGTTCCCTTTTTTTTTTTCCTGGCAAACAAATAGAAGACAAGTCCTAGAAAAACCAGTCGCCCATGTCCATTTCATCTCACATCCAAAGGTTTGGGGGCCTCTTTTCTTCTCTCTCTCTCTTCTTTGTTTTGTTTTCTTTTGTTAGGTTTATTTTATTTATTCCAAGTAAATGCCCAGAACAGCTGATGATGTCAGACAAATCAGGGACATTTGCTCTTTTTACCTTCACCTCAAAATCTGAATGCAAGGGGAGAAGAGAAAGCAAGGGTGAGAATGAGGCAGAGGGATTGGACCCTGGCCCCGGAACACAGGTCCAGATTGCCGGCATGATGTTTGGCTTCCGGGGGGCCTGCCTGGACTGAACCAGATGCCCCGGCTGGCCAGCCTGCCCTCAGCAGGACACACGCTGCTGCCACCGAGAGATGCAGCAGTGGCCCTCGGCCAGATGGAGCACGACTGACTTCTTCCGATCCACACAGGGACAGACAGCCCCTCTTCCTGGAAGGAGGCTCCTCGGACACTGGACAGAGCTGAGCTTGGGACACCAGAGGGAACAGGGCACCCCTTCTGCACTGACTTCCAGAAAATGGTCCTCCCTTCTCCCTGAGGACACCCAGCTGAATGAAAGCAAGTCTGAGAGCAAAGTGAACTGACCGCTATCCTTCCCCTCACCCTCAACCCAGGAGGGAAAGGGCATTTTCTTTTTCACCTTTGAAAGGCGTTGTGGGTCTGTCTTTAAAGTGTTTACAACAACAAAAAAATTATATATAAAAAAAAAGTCTAGTGTCGACTGGTGTTTTCCCTCGTGATGTTTACAGATTGCTGTTCGCTGCCCAGCTATAACCCACTCAGTGACAGAACCAAGCATAGCCATGCCCTCACCGCTAGCGCTCTGCCAGCCAGCGGACACACGGTCCCATCTTTGCCCAACACCCCAGTTGGCTCTCTGTCACAACCTTTCTACCTTGGGAGTTTGTTTTTTGTTTTCTTGTTTCTTTTTGTTGTTTTTCCATTTTTCTGGCTTGGTTTTGCACTTTTCTCCCCTTAGGACCCTGATATCTTGATTTCATTGCCAAAAAAGAAGAGCCGGTGGAGGACACACCCCACTCCCATGTCCCCCTTCCTTTCTCCTGGTTCTGGTCAGTGCAGAGGATTTAACAATCACAAGTGTACTGCAAAAATGCCTGAACATTTTTCTTAAGCCCTTGTGGATTTTCTTTTTCCTGAGAAAACTTAAACAGACTTACTAAAAGAATATGTACTGCTACCCTGTTTTCAGGTACACTGGCAACATTGTAGTCATCGATGTCCACAGGTGACATCAGCCCATGGAAAATAGGTTTCTGTATTTATATAGTAAATTACGGAAAAAAAAAAAAAAACCTTACAAAGTGTTTAAAAAAAATGTTCAAAGCTTGGGAGAAAAACTTTCTTCATCGGTCAAGGTGTTTTGATATGGTATTAAAATAATGTCTAATAAAAGATGCACTGTGTGGTTTTATTTTAATAAAGTATTGTTACACAATCAAGAAAAGGGGGCAAAGGTCCATTTCCCTCTGCCCCACCCCCAACCCCCCAGCATTCTCTCAGCACCTGTGCGGTGCCTGCAAGGTGTATGTAGTGGGTCTCAGACAGCTGCACCTGGGTGGAGACTTGGAAGTGGTGATTCAGGTGTGTCCTGCATCACAGAGTGATTGTCACTCTGCCGACTGTGCTTGTGATGGAGCTTTTGGAAAGGTCTTCAGAGGCAAAGATCTTGCAGCTGTCAGAGGCTGCAAGGATGTGGGCACCTCCAGGTGCCAGCCCAACCCCCCTCACAACCCGTGTTCTCTGTCCCGTGTTCTGCTTGCCTGTTGCTTGTCCACAGTTCAGTGCTGACTCATGGGCATGCTTCACTGAGGCCCAGAAAGAAGCCCTGGTTTGGGGCTGAGCCAACTCACAGTCCTTGAACCAGAATGAGCCATTAGCCTCATAAAAGTTGGCAAACTTCAGGCTGGGCAGGAAGCTCAGGGCAGGGGGTAGCAGTGCATGCCCACCCTGTCTCCCGGCCAGGCTCCAGGAGCTGCATTCCAGAGCCTTCTGCAGAGTCTGCCAAGGAAAGTTCTGAAGGGAGAGGGCTGCACACCTCTGCCCTGACTGTTTCTAGGCTTGCCCCTTGTATTGTTGCCCGAGAGCTCCATCCCTCCAGGCCCTTGTCTGAACTGTGCTGCCTCCAGGACCTTTGCTCTGAGGTCACTTTCCCTCAGATGCTTCCTGAAGCATCTTTGTGCAAGGACATTTGTTGGAAGCCAGTGGACACGTGTGAGCCAAGACAGGCAAGCTCAGAAAACTTTTTGAGCCTGAGTCAGAGACCTCAGGACCTACTATGAGCACTGTTGAGTTAGTGGCTAGACCCTGGGCTCTGCATTTTCACACTGCACTTCTTGGCAGAGTGATGTTGAAGTAATTCGTTATCTGAATTTCAGATTCCTTGCATGTAACGTGGGGACACAAATCATGCAGCTCAGAGTTTACTGTGAGGGTCAAAGGATCTGCCCTGCAGGCCTGGCACATGCGCAGCAGACTTCTTTGTAGCTTTGCTATTGCAAAGGGCACTGTTCTATTCCCAGCACCTCCAGCTTCTGCCTGGCAACTGTGTCTCCCTGTTCTATATTTAATTCTACCAGCAGAGCTGGCAGGGCAGGGCCCAGCCCTGAAGGAGATCTCCTTGCCTGACCCCTGGGCCTGGAGATGGAGGTTCTGTGTGCCCACCTTGGCAGCATGAGCCTGTTTTGGCTGTGCCATAGCTGAGCCCAGTGGTTGTGTTGGATGGGGCAGGACTGGGCCTCACGCCTGGTGCTATTCCAGGCTCTCTAGGCTGGTGCTCATCTCTACCCCCAGTGACTTCCACCCCCACCTGACACACCAAAGCCCTTTGCTCTGGCTGTCACGTCCTCTGAATTCAGACCCAGATTGCCAGCACCTGGTGTGAGGGTGGGATTGGGCTTGTCTGGCCTTCCAAGGTGGCACTGTTTGTCACTGCCACCCAGACAGCTCTCCAAAATCCCATTTCTGCTCTGCCTTTCTGAGAGGGGAGAGAATATGGAGGAGCCAAGAGATGGGTTCTTCCTTCTCTCCTGGACACCCCTTTTGAGAAAACCACGCATCTAATAGCCATTTAATAGTATTGAAGCTCATAGGAAAATGTTCTTAGGAGATAGATGCTGAATTTATATAGGTGAATGATTTCAAGAATTGTATAATTCCAAATGTCCCCCCAATACAGCAAATAAGGCAAAATGTCCATTGTTGAATCTTCAGTGACTGATATTTCAGTGGTGTTACTTGTCTTTCAATTTTTCTGTATGTTTGAATTTTTCTTTAATAAAAGAAATTGTGGGGAAATGGCTGTTGTGTGCCTACTAGTTACCAATCAATAGAGGGCTTATCTAAGAGCGCTGCCCGTCCAGCACTACTCCACTTTGGGCTTGAGGGAGGAGCCAGCAGTCTGTGTGGAAAAGGGAAAGGCTAGAGATTTCTGTGTCTTGAAGTGGTTTGGAAGTAGACTTGATGAGACCTGCCACTTAAACCACAAACTGCCCCTGGTGTAGCCTCCGCTCCCAACCAGGGAACTGAGACAAACATCACAGAGAACGGGTCCCAAGAACTAAGTTGGATTGATAAAGTGGCAGAGTGACTTCCTCTGTCCAGAGCCTGGTGGGAAGGGTGGTTAGGGGATGGTTAGGGGATCGAGGAGGCTTCTGACGGCATGAAGTGAGCAGAAGACTGCTGTTGCCCCCTCCTGCCCTGGTTCGATCTAAGAGTAGGGAAGGTGGCACTACAGTCTACCGAGACCCACGGGGGGGCGGGGTTAGGGGCTGAACAGCTAACGCTGGAAGGTGGGTGGCCCACAGCTGGGAGCTACAGACACTGGTCCAGTCTGCCCTAAGCTGGTGCTGTGATTTAAGATTTATGGTGTCAGGCGCCCTCTTGTGGACTTCTGGGGAACAACTGCCAAGTATCTAAAGAGGTGCTCTGGCCAAGGGATCTCAAGACTGACAGGCATTGACTTTAAGGGCAAAAACTGGTGGTATCATGCATCACACCATGGGGAGGTGTGGTACTCGGAGGATCATCTCACCTAGGTTTCTTATGGCCAGTAGCAGTGTTTTAAAGAGGGTGTGCAGGGTGTTCCAAGGCCCAGTCCAGGCCTGATGGGAAGGCTATCATAAGTGGCCTCTGCCACAGGCAAGTCAGCTGCCTCAGGTACCCAGAAGTAGAGCAGTTGATACAGGCTTTCTTCCAAAGCCTGAACACCAACTCCCTTCATGGGCTTCTAGTCTCAGAAGACAGGCCCAAAACAAATTGCTTACTGCCCAAAAATCAGAGACCTGGAACAGAGGAGAAAAGACACTGAATATGCCCCCTTCTGCTCTCCACAGGGCTGTAAATGGGGTTCACATTCATTTAGGAGAGGTAGGCAGCAAGGCCTTCCCATTCCAGGAGAGCAGTATAGGATGAAATATGAAGGTGCCGGGCCCCCGGCGGGGGGGAGCTCAATAGAGGGAGCTGATCTTAGTCTTGGAGTAGACCCATACCATCTCTGCCAGCCAAGACAGAATGAGCAGAGACGAAAAGGCTTCACTGGGAAACGCCCTGGGTTTTCTACTAAACTGAAGGCTCCTCAGGACAGCAAAGGTGGGTATGAGGCCAGCTGCTTCACCTTGAGCCCCAGGTATTGAGGGCTAGCCAGCAGGCAGAGAGATCATCAGCCATTCATTTTGTCCTTTGCAAAGTCAGAGGCATGAAGGAAACTTCCAGAACAGGGGTTCTGCATTCTGGGGATTGTGAACGAAGTTCCTCATAGCACTTTGCCTGGGTTCATGAGGCCTCGGGGATCCAGCGTGACTTTGAGCTGCCGCATAGTCTCCATGCCCACAGCACCCACTTCCTCTTCCAGCAGCTGTCGCTTTCCGAGCCCAATGCCATGTTCCCCAGTGCATGTCCCGTCAAGTGCCAGCGCACGTCTAGAAAGCATTAGGAGTCTTCAGCCACCTCTTCTCCCACTCCCTCCACCCTCCTCCATCCCCACCCCCTCTCTGGCTCCACCCCTACCTGCCCAGATTTTCTGCAAAGGCCTTGACCCTCTTCTGTTCTTCAACATCATCTGGATTAACCAGCAGGATGCAGTGAAAGTTGCCATCACCCACATGCCCAACAATGGCTCCTGGGGGGCCAGAGGACAGAGTGGTCACCTCCAGCCTCCCTGTCCTTGGCCCAGGCATTAGTCAGGTGAAAGGTCTCCCCACCCTTTCCCAACGGTGAGTAACTAGAACAGAACCTGTGAGTTTCAAGGCCTTAAGTTCCTCCTTGGCATCTACCAGGATCTTGGGCAGCCGTGAGATGGGTACACACACATCCGTGGAATAGGCCTGAGTCAGAAGGCAGGCTGGTGAGACTTGCCCCATCACTCACTGCCTGCCTGAAGATAAGGGATCACTGTGGCTCAGGTTAAAGACCAGTCTGGTTGAAGACCAGGGAAACTAGCTTCAGCTTTTGACATGGAAGGAAACACCTGCCCTTCTCTAGTCAACTAGAGTGTGTTCACTGAATCTCAAACCTGGACCACATGCAGGTTCCTGGCACCCCACACTCCTGAGCTTGTGCTCAGAGCTCAGCCTGTTCTGGGTTGGGCCACCTCTGTTTCTTCTTGCCTTGTTTACAACTCCTGTGGGCTTAGCCGGGTGTGGTGGTACATGCCTTTAGTCCCAGCACTTGGGAGGCAGAGGCAGGTGGATCTCTGTGAGTTCAAGGCCAGCCTGGTCTACATAGTTGCTGTTTTATCACAACGGAAAAGTAGCCAGAACAGCCACCTTAACAGCTTATAAAGGAGGGCAGAGTCCAGTGTGCAGAATCCCGGGTCGGGAGCCATGCCACTGGGTTTGACACTAGCTATGTGTCCCCCGGTTTTCTCATCAGCCTCTCTGTTCCAAAAAAAAACAAAAAAAAAAAAAAAAAAAAACAACTTCTGAGGGCTCAACCCTGTACCTGGGGCTAATGGCTGACTTATAGAAACACTGGGTTTCTGGCAGATGATGCTGTTCTCCTTGAAGACAGCATGGATGTGGTCTTTAGCCCCGGGTCCTCATGCTCACTCAGCCAGGCCCAGCCCTCTGGTAGGCTTCAGACTTCTCTATGTAAGTAATAGGTTAGGGATTTATCAGTTGAGCTGCAGATCCCACCTCTACCCCAGCCCGGCTCACCTTGCTTCCAGGAGACAGGGCCAAGGCTGCATACCAAGCATTGTGTCGCGCTGCCCAAAGCTGGCTACGCTCCTCGGCCTCCTTGGCCCAGGAGAAGTGTGAGCCTCCATTATCTTGAGTAATTGCCTCTGTGGTGGAAGGAGAAAGGCTGACCCTTAGCACTATACTGGAACAGCCCAGGCCCCACTGCCCCACCCTCTCCAGCACACCTGTCTGCTGCAGCTGTTCTGCCAATGCCTCCTTTGAGCCGTGGAACTCCAAGAAAAGTGTAGGTGCCACTGGACAGTTTAGGTTGCTGTACTTGTTGCAGGCATCCATCATGATGTCATCCAGGAACTCTGGACCAGGGAGAGCACTGACCAGGTGAGGCCTGGCCTTCCAAGGGGGCTTTTTCTGAGGAGCCCACCCCAACTACCCCAGTCCCTGGCTCACCAATACGGGCCACAGGTACTGCAGCCTGAAGGATCTGAACAGTGCTGTCTACAGCAGCCTGGACACTGGGGAATGCACAGGTGGCAGCCACTGTGGCCTCGGGTGCAGGGTGCAGGCGCAGGGTGGCAGATGTAATGATGCCCAGAGTCCCCTCAGAGCCCACAAACAGTCCTGTGAGGTTGTAGCCAGCAGCACTCTTCCTGGACCCAGGGGCATATAAAGTAGATGAGTGCCAAGGCCATGATGAATGATTTCTGTCCAGGAGCCTAAAGCTGGAAGCCAGGCCTGGGCTGGCCTCCTACAGCCCCAATTGCCATCAGTGTTTGTGGCTTCACAATCCAGACAGACCTTATACAGGGAGGACAAATCCCTGCACCATCAACTGCCCCCCCCACCCTCCAGTGCCCTCCTAAGTGTCACCCACCCACCCAGGAGGCCCTGGACCAAGGAAGGACAGGCAGTGCTCACCTGTAATGGCGGCCCTGGCCTGCAGTATGAAGAAGCCTCCCATCAGGCAGTACCACCTCCAGATTGATCACGTTGTCTCGCATGGTTCCATAGCGCACAGCATTGGTACCTGAGGCCCCGGTGGCCGCCATGCCACACAGAGAGGCATCTGCACCAGGGTCTGGAGGGAAAAGTGCTGGAGAGGGCAACTGGGGAGGCCCTTTCCTCTGGTGAAGAAATCGGGGTTTTCTGATGTCCCTAAAACAGCCCAGCACTGCCCATGAGCCCTTAGGACCCCCTGGAAAGTAGTCCCAGCCTTACCCACAGGAAACCAAAGGCCACTGTCACGCAGGTGGGTATTGAGAGCTTTACGGGTGACACCAGGCTCCACCACCACAGAGAAGTCTTCTGTATTCAATGCTATGATCCGGTCCATATGGGTCAGGTTGATGCACACGCCACCCTGGTGGCAGGGGTACCAAGAAGGCTAGCTGACCTAGGTCTCTAGGCCAGGAACAGCCCTCAGGACTCCACACCATGGTAGAGGCCCCAGCAGCCATACCAGAGCTCTGGAATGGCAGGTGGAGACAGTCACAAATGTGCCAAGTGTAGTGGGACCAGACCCAAGGCACCCCACTATACCTGCACAGCACAGACTCCTCCTTCAAGGCCAGTACCCGTACCAAACGGGATGATGGGGACATGTTGATTGTAGCACAGGGCTGCCAGTTGGCTAACCTGGTCCACATTCTGAGGCCACACCACAACATCAGGAGGTTGGCACCTAGAAGCAGGCAGAGGTTCAAAAAGCTGTGGCACCCCCTGGCCCTGCTCATTTCCAGGAACCTGCAGGTACCCCAGGGCCTGAGACTTCAGCAGATGAGGAGCAGAGAACACGCCTATGTATGGAGAATGCCAGAGCACCCCAAAACAGATGGCTAGAGACAAGGACAGCCCAGGACCCTCAGTCCCAGTAGGGGTTTCTGATACCTGTGCATTGACTCATCGTGTCCGTGTTGCTCTCGGACAGCAGGAGCAGTGGACACATGGGAGCTCCCTACAACTGCCTTCAGAGCCTCCACAAACCCCTGGCTGAGTCCACCCTGGAGGGAAGAAACACTGCAAGGGTCAGGGAAAGATAGCAGGGGGCCACAGCAGCCCTGTGGCAGGAGGGAAGGGAGGCGCTGGTCAGGTTACATGGTGGCGTCACACAGCCTGGATGACTTCAGACCAGGTTCCCCTCTCTCTGGACCCCGTCCATATGCCCATATATACCTGTGACCCCCTGGAGCAGTAACCCCTCCAGGGAGATAACCTCCAGGATGCAGCCCTGAGGAACATAGCCAAAACCAAACAGCAGCTAGGGTGAAAGTCCTGGAAGAGGAAGGAGGGGCAGCCTCCAGCCTGGCCCATCGGTTACATGGGTGGAGCCTGCTTTAAGGTGGAACCTGCTTAAGGTGGAGCCCGCTTAAGGTGGCTCCTGGCGCTCTTGCAGGGTCAACAGTCCTTAAGCAGTGTGGCTCCTCCCCAGACAAAAGAGAAAACAAGGCCAGCAGCCCCTGCCTGCCTTAAAAGTCTGTAATGGCTTCCTGTTGCCTTTTACTCCTTGTAAAGACTTTAAAGGTCCGGCTGGCTCCTGGGACTTCTCCATCTATCTTACTTCCTTCCAACCTCTTCTTTGACCTCCAGGCTCCAGCTTCTCTTTCCCATTCCAGAGCTCAGGCCAGGCTCTTGACCTTGGCCTGCGCCTTGCCCTACACCTGGAACCATCTCCTGAATCTGCCAAGCAGATTCTCCCTCACCCTGAAGTCTCAGCAGCAAGTCACAGGGTGGACTGCATCAGGTCCATGAGGAGGGAAATTCCCTGAGACCCCTCCAGGATGGAAGGGGGTGGCACAGTGCAGCACCCAGGAAGGCTTCCAGGAAGAGGTATTCTGAAGAAAAGCCAGGCACCTCCCTGAGGGCGGAGCCTAGGACTGCCCCAGAGTGACTTGTCTGCAACTCCCATAGCAAATTCAGAGAAACCTGTTGCTACCACTTGACATAAGCTACCCACAGCTTTGTTTTCCCCCCTTGAGTCAGGAATACCAACTCTTACCTGATTTTTTCCTTAAAAAAATTTTATAGCCAGGCGTGGTGGCACATGCCTTTAATCCTAGTACTTGGGAGGCAGAGGCAGGTGGATCTCTGTGAGTTCAAGGCCAGCCTGGTCTACGTAGTGAGTACCAGGCCAGCTGGGGCTACAGGGAGACCCTGTCTCAAAAAGACCAAAAAAAATTTTTTTAATTATTTTTATTTTATGTGTATGAGTATATATGTATACAAGTGCACCCATGTTGTGCAATGCCTGCGGATGTGAGACAAGGGTGTCAGATCCCCTGGAACTGGAGTTACAGACAGTTGTTAGCCACCATGTAGGCACCTGGGTCCCCTGCAAGGGCAGCCAGTGCTCTTAACCACTGAGCCATCTCTCCAGCCTGCTGATTCTCTCATTTGTTTCATTATTATTGTGTATATATGTATGATGTGAGGGGCACACATGCCACAGTAGGTGTCGGGAGGTCTGAGGCCAACTCTGTGGAGTTGATTCTCTCCTAATTCACCCAACCATGTTTGGATGAGTTAGTTAAAAAGAAAATGTTAAGGCTGGGAGTGGTGGCTGAGTGCTGGCCCTTAAACCCAGGAGGCAGAGCAAGCAGATCTCTGAGACTGAGGCCAGCCTAGTCTTTATGGTGAGTTCCAAGCCTGCAGGGGGTACAGGGAGACCCTGTCTCAAAAAGACCAAAATAGGAGTTGGAGAGATGGGTCAGTGGTTAAGAACACTGGTTATTCTTACAGAGGACCCAAGTTCAATTCCCAGCACCCATGTGGCAGCTAACAACCATACATAATTCCAGTTCCAAGGGAATCCAATGCCCTCTTTCTACCTCCTCGGACATTGCATGACATGGGTGCACTTACCTACATGCAGACAGTACACTCATAATAATTTTTTAAAAGCCAGGCATGGTGGCGCAGGCCTTTAACCCCAGCATTCGTGACGCAGAGGCAGGCGGATCTCTGTGAGTTCAAGGCCAGCCTCGTCTACATAGTGAGTTCCAGGACAGCTGGGGCTACCAGGAGACCCTGTCTCAAAAAGACCAAAAATAATAATAATATTTTTTAAAAGACCAAAATAAGTAAATAAATTACAACAAATTTAGTTATAGATCTAATTGTCTTTTATTCTCTATTCATGAATTGGGGCATCTCCAGTTCTTTTTTTTTTTTGGTCTTATTGAGACAGGGTCTCTCTGTAGCCCTAGCTGGCCTGGAACTCGCTATCTCACTACGTAGACCAGGCTGGCCTGGAACTCACAGAGCTCCGCCTGCCTCTGCCCCAAGTGCTGGGACTAAAGGTGTACAACACCACACCAAGATTCACCAGCCCTCTTCTAGCTGGCAACTTTCTTCTCAGGTAGACTGGAATCCCGTTTTCAGGAAAAGCTGCTCTGGCTTGGGATCTGATATATGCTTCGTTTTTATAAATTTTATTTATTATTTTACATGTATAAATGTATCGCCTGCATGTATGTGAGTGCACCCATGTCATGCAATACCTGGAGGTCAGAAGAGGGCTTTGGATTGCTCTGGAACTTGAATAAGGATGGTTCGCAGCCGCCATGAGGGTTCTGGGAATCGAACCCAGGTCCTCTGCAAGAGCAGTCAGTGCTTCCAACCGCTGAGCCATCTCTCCAGCCCCTCCTTTACGTTTCAAGTTGATTCTGTGGCATTTGGCTTGACCAACTCCATTTTGGTTTGTTTTGGTCTGTGTGTTAGTTACTTTGCTCACTGCTATGACAAAATACGGAACAGAAGCACATTGAAGAAGGAAGGATTTATTTTGGTTTAGTTTGAGAGGATAAACTCCATCCTGATAGTAGAGGATTGATTCCAGTCAGGAAGCAGAGAGTGAGACTGGTGCTCAGCTCTCTTCCTCCTTATAACTTGGGGAGGGGAGGGGGTTTATGTGGAGAGGTACATGTGTGTTCACATGCATGCAGAGGCCAGAGTTGATATCAAATATGTCCCTCAGTCACTCTCTACCTCTTTTTTTTCAGTGCCTCTCACTGAACCTGGAACTCACTGATTGGCTAGACCAGCTGGTCAGCAAGCCCCAGGGATCCTCTTGACTCTGCCTCCCTACTCCTGGGATTACCAGTATGCACCTTTGCACCTGAATTTCTTACCAGGGTTCTGGAGATTGCTCTCAAGTCTTCTTCATGCTTGTGTGGCACTTTACTGACTGAGCTGTCATCTCCCCAACTCCTTTTCATTTTTTTTTTCTTTTGGACAGGGGTCTCACTAGGTAGCCCTGGCTACCCTGTAATTAGCTATGTAGGCTGCGCGAGCCCCCAGCTCACAGAGATCTCCATGCCTCTGCCTCCCAAGTGCTGGGATTAAAGATGTACACCACCATGCCCAGCCTTTTACACTTTTTTTTCCTTTTCTCCTTCTTCCTCCTCCTCCCCCTCCTCCTGTCCTTCACCCCTTCCTCACCCTTTCTCTCCTTCCTTTCCTCCTTCTCCCCCCCACCTCCTCCTCCCTTCTTCTTCCTCCTCCTTCTTTTTTTGATACAGGGTATCCCTGTAGCCCCAGTTGGCCTGGAGCTGATTATGTAGACCAAACTGGCATCAATCTCATAGAGACCCCCCTGCCTCTGCCTCCCAAATGCTGGGATTAAAGGCTTGCACCACCACACCCAGCCCCCTTTTTACTTTTTATTCCCATTCTGAAAGAGAAAAAGGGGATATAACAAGGAAAGATCAGACCTAAGCAAGCCCAAAATCCAGCTGTGCATACTCAACCCTACAGCTCCATGCCCAGCATCTTGGTTTATGATGGAATAAATCATCTGTGCTCTAAAAAGCTTGGGGGAGCCCTTCCCTGTGGGAAACCAGGATGCCAGGCCCTAGGGTGAGGTGAGCCTAAAACTTTTAAGTCCAGGCTGCATTCTCTGCTAAAGGGAGGGGCGCTGAAAACAGTGGCTCTGATAATCCCTGTCTTGCAGAACACTGCCAGACTGGCAGGAGAAAGCGGCCTGGTCATAAGTGCAGGCTCCCTGCTCTGTGGGAAAGTGTCTTGGTCAACAACCCTTAGCTCATCTCCTTATCCTGAACAAATAACTCAGCTATCCCTGGCTAAGAGATTACGCCAGGTTAAAGGCTTACTCCTGAGCTAAGAACTAAAAGTTCACATGCTTTTAGGTCTAAGAAAGAAAACATTATGGCCAATAAATTACCAGATGGGCATTGATAACCTTGAGTAAAAGTTTAAGAATCCTTCTGGCGCCAACTAACAGACTAAATGTCCTGTTTCTTTGTACCCTAACTCTTTGTATATGACTGCCATATCCCACGTGACTGCTAGTTCCTTGGGATGTACAAAAACCATCTGAATTATAAAATAAATTGGCTTGATCCTGTGAGCTAAGCTGATAAATTTCTATACATATTCAAAAATAAATAAATAAATAAATAAATTGGCTTATAGGAAAGATACAAGTCCCAGGGTCTAAGACTCTGTTGTCGATCAAGTCCTCTGCCCTGAAGCCAGTAGGTCCCCCGCTAAGCAAAGTAAACCTGAGTCCCGACACTTTCCCTCCAGTTCCAATACTTACAGCACACATCATCTCTCACTTGAGCAACCTCAACTTCGTGTCTACAGCTTTCCTCAGCAGATGGCCCCTGGTATCTGTCACCAATGTCCTGGTGTCTCCATTACAATTTAAGCTTTACCTTCACAGTTTCATGCATTGACCTCTCAGGGCTCCTTGAGGGAATCAGACCCTGCTACTATCATCTGACCTCAATGGTTTTCAGGAACCTTGGTGCAAACCTCTGTGACCCTTAACTCCTTCATTTTGAGTGGCTGCAAAGTCTTTGCCATGTGGACAACGCTACCAAGTTCTGCTGCCAGTTCATGACGACTTGACCCTCTTCTACCGTTGCTGTAGTGGCCTTTGTGTGCCCCAGCAGCTGAATCTGGGAATACACTTCCCTAGGCATCTATTTTCAAACCCTTCCCCAGCATTCTCAGTTCAGTTTCTCTCCTTTCAAATTAATTTGCGTTTTTACAAGCTGGAACCTTCTATGGGTGGGGTCTTGCCCTCAAGATACCTTTCCTCTTGTCCCAGTGCTAAATGCAGCTTCTCTTTAATTGCATTAATCTCTTTAATAATTACAAATTATTTCTCTGCACCTTCCTTGTCTACAACTTTAAACTTGTTCATACTTGTTTCCTCCCCAACCTTCACATTTCTCATATCTTTCTACTGCATCTACTGCTTCTTTTCACTATAAATATGGATAAGAGCAGTGGGCTAGTGTGCTGGATAGCTTTGGGGGTCAATGTGAGGCACCTGGGTAGAGGAAACCTAAAATGAGGGATTTGGGTTGGCCTGTGGCCATGTGTGTGGGGCATTTTCTTATTGTTGAGTGATGTGGGAGGATCCAGTCCACTGTGGGTACCACACCTGGGCAGGTGGTCCTGGGTTGTATAAAACAGCAGATTGACCTGGGCAGGGTGGCACATGCCTTTAAACCCAGCACTTGGGAGTCAGAAACAGGCAGATCTCTGTGAGTTTGAGGTCAGCCTGGTTTACATAGTGAGTTCCAGGCCAGCTGGGCCCTACAGGGAGACCCTGTCTCAAAAAGACCAAAAAAGAAAGAGAGGGAGGGAGGGAGAGAGGGAGGGAGGGAGGGGAGGGAGAGAGAGAGAAAAAGAAAAGAAAGAAAGATCGAGGGACTGGAAATATGGCTCAGCAGTTAAGAGCACTGGATGCTCTTGCAGAGGACCTGGGTTCGAGTCCCAGAACTTCTGATCTCCTCGGGCATTGCATGACTCAGGTACACTTACACACATACAGGCAATACACTCATACACATAAAAATAATTTTTTTAAAAAAAGGCAGATTGCGCACAGGGGAGCAAGCCAGTAAGCAGTGTTTCTCCATCGTCTGTGCTTCAGGTTCTTGTCCTGAGTTCCTGCTTTCGCTTCCCTTGATGATGGACTGTGCCAAAGAAACCATTTCCTCCCCAAGTTGGTTTTGGTCAGTGTTTTTTTTTTTTTTTTTTTTTATCACAGTAGAGAACTAGTAACCATGACAGAAACAGACTGCCATGCTCTCTGAAATTTCCTCCACTATTCAAAGTAGCTTATTTCTTTTGAACTCAGCCTCTCAAGTTCTCAGAACACAGGCAAAATGCAGATAGATTCTTTGCCAGAATATAATGTGTGTAATCTAATTGAATCCTCATAACCATCTGAAACCTCATGAGCTAGAACTTCACTGCCCACATTTCTCTCCACACTCTGGTCTTCCACACTCCTGTCAGAATGGTTCATTAAGCCCTGCTTATAACATCCTATGTCATTGCTAGCTCACAGGTCCAGACTTTTCCAAATTCCTCCCACCAACCAACAGCAAAGGTCTACAACTACATGGTGAGGTAGTGATAGCAATGGCCCTACTTAATCCCGAGTGCTCAGATTAAAGACACCACTACACCCAACCAGGACTTTTGAGACTTTGTGTTTTTAATTATGTGTGTATATGTGTGGGTATGTGCATGCGAGTGCAGTGCCCACGGAGGCTGTTAGAATTGAGGATGAGAAGGCAATATGAGAATAAAGAAAAAGGAAGCTAATCTGACCTCAACAGATGCAGACCGCTCTTTTAGCTACCAGGGCCATGAAACCTTCCCTCAGGAATGGAAGTTGTGTGTCAGGTTTGGGGGAGGTCTAGGATTTATAGGTGGACCCAGAAAACCCCAGAAAGGGGGTCATGCTTTCCTGAATCCCAGAAGGCGAGGTATGCCTTCTTGGGTGGTGTCAGGCTCCTTCCTGGGATCTGGGAAGGAGAGCTGGGGAGTTCTCATAGGGGAACCAGGTGTCTTCTGTAAGGTGGTTGGTAAGGAACCAGATCTGCAAGGAAGCTGATGAGGAACCACATGTCTTATGATAAGGAGCCAGATGTCTAGGCTAGAGGCTGTATGTTCTGAGATGTATCTCCCCACTGGAGTGGGGAGGCAGGGTAGGCAGATGGTTAGTTCATTCAGTCATTTGTCTGGCTGATTTTCATTCAGAGGTCAGAAGAGTGTAATAGATCCCCTGAAGCTGGAGTTACAGGTGGCTGTGAGCTGCCCAAAATGGGTGCTGGGAACTGAACTTGAATCCTCTTCAGGAATGGTATACTCTCTTGAACCACTGAGCCACCTCTCCATCTCCAAAATTTAGAATCTTTGGCTCAGTAGGATAATGGGTCTATAGCAGTGACAAAAATCAAAACTTCAGACATTTAAAAATCTGTGTTTGTGTCTGTATGTGTACTGACATTTTTATGTGGGTGCCCATGGAGGCGTGAAGGGATGTCAGATCTCCTGGAGTTAAGAGTTACAAGTGCTCCTGAGTCACCTGATGTAGGTGATAGGGATGAAACCCAACACTTGCTGCTTTTAACAGCTGAGCCATCGCTGCAGCCCCATAGACTTCAGGCATATTTAGTACAATGCACTAAAATCACTTTAAAATATTGCTAATGGGGGCTGGAGAGATAGATGGCTCAGCGGTTAAGAACACTGACTGTTCTTGCAGAATACCTGGGTTTGAATCCCAATGCCCACATGACAGCTAACAACTGTCTGTAATTCCAGTTCCAGGGGATCTGACAGCCTCTTCTGTCCTCCGTTGGCATTGTGCAACACAGGCACACTTACATACATGCAGGCAATACACGCATACACATTAAAAAAAAAACACACTGACTGTTCTTGCAGAAGACCCGGGTTCAAATCCCAGCACCCACATGGCAGCTAACAACTGCCTGTAACTCCAGTTCCAGGGGATCCAACAGCCTCCTCTGTCCTCTGAGGGCATTGCATGACATGGGTGCACTTACCCACATGCAGGCATAACACTCATACATACAAAATAAAAATAATAAAATATTAAAAAACTAAAAAATAAAGTGTTGCTTATGAAGTGGCCATTTAAAAGACTTTAATATAAACAGATACTTAAGTGAGCCTTGACTTTGCTAAAATAGTTTCCTTAGTCAAAAGTCTAACAAAATTTACAGAAAACAAACATTGTTAGTAACTGAAAGTTCTCAGATGTATTTTTTAAATTTTTTAATTTTTAAAATTTTTTTGGTCTTTTGAAACAGAATCTCCCTGTAGCCCCAGCTGGCCTGGAACTCACTATGTAGACCAGGCTGGCCTCGAACTTGCAAAGATCCGCCTGCCTCTGCCTCTCAAGTGCTGGGTTTCATCCCTATGCCTAATCTTAACAGATGGCCTTTTCATCCTCAATTCTAGACTACCTCATTAATCCAAGGTCAACAGTCCTTCCAGTCTCCACAGTGTGCAGTGGAGATGGGGCACCATCTTAAAGCACTTAATATGTTAATTCTCAAGCATACATTCATTCATTCACTCTTTTTGGGTGGAGTACCAAATTGAAGTTGACTAGGGCACAGGATCAATTGCAAAGGTCACAAGACACAAGATTTTCCTGGGGTTAACAGTTGTTAGTCCAGAAAGGTGATTGTTATATGATTGTCTTTAAAAGTGAGATTATGAAGCCAAGCGTGGTGGTGCACGCTGTTAATCCCAGCACTCGAGAGGCAGAGGCAGGTGGATCTCCGTGAGTTCAAGGCCAGCCTGGTCTACATAGTGAGTTCCAGGCCAGCTGGGGCTACAGGGAGACCCTGTCTCAATAAGACCAAAAAAAAAAAAAAAAAAAAGTGAGATTATGGGTGACACTTGCTTTACTATGCATATTTTCTAATTCAAATCGGTTTAAATAGATTACTCGAGTAATTTTTAAAAGCTAGGTATTTATTTTTTTGTATTTTTGAGTCAAGGTTTCACTGTGTAGCCCTGGTCTTGAACTCACAGAGATTCCCCCTGCCTCTGCCTCCCAAGTGCTGGGATTTTGAAAGGCCACCATGCCTGGCTAAAAGCTCAGAGGTATCTTGGGAAGAGCTCAACTCACTTTTTTTTTTGAGACAGGGTCTCCCTGTAGCTTCAGGGGCCTGCAACACGCTATATAGACCAGGCTGGCCCGGATCTTATAGAGATCCACCTGCTTCTGCCTGAACCACCACGCCTGGCTTCAATTCACTTTATAAATATGTAGTAGACTTTCTATGGCGTCCCTAACAGCACGGCCCGGAGGCTTATGGGAATTGTAGTCCGGAGGCCCGCATGGCTCACTCCAAGGACGCTGGGAACGCCAAGAAGCTCTTCAGTTTGCGCATGTGCAGTCCGGCGAGCGCGTCCGCAGCCGCCCTTCCCCCCCACCGGTAGTGGCGAGTGGGTGAGTGGGCCCCCTTCTCTGCGACTCTGCCGCCCCGCCCCGTGACGCGGCCTGGCCCGGAGCCGCGAGTGGAGGCTGCACCCCTCCAGGTACAAGGGGCGCTAACCCGCAGTCTGTGCGGCGTGAGGCGGGCGGGGACGGATGGGGTCCGCGCCGGGGTGAGGCGCCCTAACGTCTGAGCCTCTGGGGCAGCGCGACCCTCACCGCAGGGTGCGGCCCGGCGTCCTCCTCCGAGCCGGGCCCCGTGGGCTGCACCCGGACAGGTGTGCGGGAACGGCGGAGGAGAGGGCGGCTGCCAGGGCCCGCTCGCCTCCTTTTGTGAGACTTGCGCCTCCGAGGGCCGTCTAGGGGTTCAGGCCGCGCGGGAGCGAGTTCCGAAGTCGGGCGCGCGCGGGGCGGGGGCGTGGCCACCGATGCAGGGGCGGGGCCAGCAGTGTAGGCCCCGCCCCCGCTCTCTCTCTGAAGACCCTGGCCTGGCTGGGTGGAGCCAGCTGGGATATCCTGGTGGCCCAAAGGATGCGCACTGGATTTCCAGTTATAGAGTCCGGGAATTTCCCATCTACCCCGTCATTTCCGGCCTGAGTTTCAGCATCAGTGGAAGGTCTCAGCAGGGGGAACTGAGTCACCTAGGGGAGCTGAAGTGTCTTCCTACGTTTGCCTTTTGAATCTCTCATGGTTGAATTTACTGCTTTTATCTCTTTTTGAGATAGAGTCTCCCTGTAGCCCCCGCTGGCCTGGAACTCACTATGTACACCAGGCTATCCTTGAACTCACAGAGATCCTCCTGCCTCTGCCTCCAGAGTGCTGGGATTAAAGGCGTACTACAGCTGGGCTTTTTGTTTTGTTTTGTTTCTTATGGTAGTCAGAATCTTTTACAATTTTAGATTGTAGTTCCGTGGTAGAACGCATGACCAGCATGCTTGAGGCTCTGGGTATTTCGATTCTCAGAACCAGAAAAAAGAAAACATTTTTTTTCACCATGGTTCTTGTATCTTAGAATTAATTCTGCTTTTTAGCTGTTGATACTTTTTATTGTGACCACATTAATGGTTAAATTAGGGGGTGCCATTAAGTCATCTCAGAGGAGCTTAATTTCAGTCTTGTTGTAGGTGCTGTCCCAATGCAGAGGGGAGAAACTGGAATCATTTTTCTCATTTCTTTTAGTTCTAAGATGGCCCTCTCTCAGTAGCTCAGGTTGGCCTAGAGCTTGCCATGTAGTTCAGACTAGCCTTGAACTTGATCAACTTGAACCTTAACCTCCTGAGTGCTGGCTTCATCTGTTTTCTTTCTTTTTTAAAAGAAACTATTGTTTTTATTTATGTGTATGAGTTTAATGCCACTGACATACATGTTGGTTCCATAACTTACCTATTGGGAATAATGCTGCAGAGAACATTAATGTGTAAGTATGTCTGTGATCTGGGAGTCCTGTGGGTAAAAACTCAGGAATGATATAGCTCTCCTGTTTTTTGAGAAACCTCCTATGACTTCAGAATGGCTGGAGTACTGTGTATTCCCCAGCAGTATAGAATGGTTCCTTTTTGCCCACATGCTTGCCAGCATTTCTTGTTTTCCTAATGACTGACATTCCCATTGGGTTAAAATAGAATCTCAATGTAGTTTCATTTTGTATCTCTCTCATAGGGTGAGGTAGAATATTTTTAATTCCCCATTTATATTTAATGTTTTTAAGAAGTATCTTTTTTTAAAAAATACTGATTGAAGCATTTCATACAATGTATTTTGATCATATTCAGGACACCCCCCCATTCTCCACAGCTTACCACCCCCTCTCCCTCACTTCATCTCCTCTATTAGCAATTGAAAAACCATCCATCTTAGAAAATACATCAAAACTGGGTGGAAAAGTGTTCACACCTCACTAGAATGTCAGTAATCTGCAGTTCTTACAGGTTAGCCAAAGGCCCCTCCCTTTCCTTTGTACTTGGTTTGGGGTTAGAATACACCCAGGTTTCTTGGAATGGAATTTTCTATCTTTTTTTTTTTTTGTACAAAGACGTTATTGAGAATTTCATACCTACACATAAAGTGTTTTGATCAAATCCATGCCCACTCCCTCCCCTCCAATATCCCTGCCCCTCTGAAGAGGTAACCCTAAAATCTTTTAAGGGTTAGTTACAAGCTCCCAAATACTTGTGACAATTTTTGGCCTTGGAACAGAGTATGTTGCTAACAGATCCAAGGACATTTTGACTTTTAGCCAAGAAACTGGCTACATGTCTTTTTACCCTAAATGCATAGCAAGTTCCTACCTCCTGTTCTTATCACGCCATCCTCTGAAGGTGTTACCCAAATTGCCAATAGAGAATAGGGACACCGACAACTCTGGCTTCTTCCGTGCTGAACAGGGACACAGGGTACCCTGGAGTACCCCTTCAGTGGGTCTACCTAAAAGACTCCCAAATTACATAACTTTTGTCTCTAAGGGGAGAAGAAAGTCCTTGAATCATGAATGGGAGATGTGAAGGAGAAGTAAAGGCAGGAGTACTTAGCATTATAAGTTCTAGACAGGGAACTAGAAAAAAGTCAGAGTGGGGCAGTTTTTAAATTTTCATGAGAGTGCATTGGAGTTTCTTGACAAGGGCTTCCAAAAGCATCCCTCTATTGGGTTCTTCCTCATTTTTCTTTGTCTTCCAAGGCTGGACTAGTTGGCTGGAAAGAGTGGCTGGATATTCAGGTGAGGGTCCAGTGACCCTGCTTGGCACTCCTTTAATGAATGAGTACAATAGTCAACAAGCCCAGTTGTGAGTATGTTTAGCAATCAGGCTCGACTGAAGTCATGATGATGGTAGTTGTTTCATGCAGAAGGGACTGCTGTATATCATCATCTTATTAAAAGGACCTGAAATTTAAACGGATTTGGTGCTAGGAGCCACATATGAGGGAGAACATACCTCATATGTTTATTTTCCGAGTCTGTTACTTCACTTAGTATAACAGTTTCTAGATCCATCCATTTACCTGCAAATTTCATTATTTCATCTTTCTTTACTGCTGAATAGAATGCCATTGTGTAAATATGCCACATTTTTGTTAACCACTCGTCAGTTGAGGAACACTTGGGTTGCTTCCATCTCTTACCTATTGTGAAAAGAGCAGCAACAAACATGGTTGTACAAGTGTCTCTACAGTAGGATGAGTCCTTTGGGTATATGCCAAGGAGTGGTATAATCGGGTCATATGGTAGGTTCAATTTTAGTTTTTTAAGACTTCACACTGTTTTCCATAGAGGTTCCACGAGTTTGCAATCCCACCAGCAGTGAATGAGTGTTCCCCTTTATCCACATCCTCACCAGGATTTGGTATCATTTGTTCTCTTGATCCTAGCCAGTCTGATTGGGGTAAGGTGATACCTTAGGGTGGTTTTAATTTGCATTTCCCTAATTACTATCGATGTTGAACACTTTTTGAGTTGTTTCTTAGCCATCTTTATTTCTTCCTTTGAGAACTCTGTTTAGATCTTTAGCTCATCTTTTAATTGGGTCATTTGGTTTCTTGATTCTTTGTTTTTTGAGTTCTTTATAGCATCATCTTCTGAAAGGACCAGGAATTAATGAGGTCCCACTTGCTGACCTTAATTCCTGAGCAACTTCTGTCTGATTTAGAAAATCCTATCCAGCCAGGTGTGGTGGCGCAAGCCTTTAATCCCAGCACTCCGGAGGCAGAGACAGGCGGCTCTCTGTGAGTTCAAGGCCAGCCTGGTCTACATAGTTCCACGACACCTGGGGCTACAGGGAGACCCTGTCTCAAAAAGACCAAAAAAAAAAAAAAAAATCCTTTCCTGCACCTATATCCTGTAAGTTACTGCCAGTATATTGTTCTAATAGTTGCAGGGTTTCCAGTTTCACATTGAGGTCTTTGAGTCATTTGGAGTTGACTTTTGTGTAAGGCGAAAGGCAAGGATCTAGTTTCATTCTTCTATAGGTGGAGATCCAGTTTTGCCAGCACCATTTGTTGAAGATGCTGTCTTTCCTCCATTGTGTGTTCTTGGCACCTTTGTCAAATATCAGGTAGCTGAAATTCTCTTGGCACCTTTGCCAAATATCAGGTGGCTGGAATTGTGTGTACTCGGGTTTGAATCTTCAGTGGTGTTCCATTGATCTATGTGTCTATTTTTGTGCCAGTACTATGCTGTTTTTAAGACTATAGCTCTGTAGTGTACTTTGAGATCTGGTATAGTAATCCCCCCAGCGTTGCTCTTTGTACTCACGGTTGCTTTGGCTATCTGGGGTCTTTTGTGCTTCCATATGAATTTAAGGATTTTTTTTTAATTCTGTGAAGTATGTCATGGGGGTTTTGAGTAGGATTGCATTGAATCTATATATTGCTTTTGATAGGATGGTCATTTTAACAATATTAATTCTTTCAACCCATGAACATGGGAAGTCCTTCCATCTCCTGATCCTGGTGTCTTCCTCAATCTCTTTCTTTAACAATTTAAAATTTTCACTGTAGAGATCTTTGAAGTCTTTCATCAGATTTATTCCAAGATATTTTAATTTTTTGTAGCAATTGTGAATGGGAATATTTCCCTGTATTCTTTCTCCAATTGCTTATTTTTGGTATATAGAAAGGTGACTGATTTTTGTAGATTGATTTTATAACTTGCCACTATACTGAAAGTGTTGATCAGTTCTAGGAGTTTTCTGGTAGAATTTTTGGGATCTCTTAGGTATAGGATCATATTATCTGCAAAAAGGGATCGTTTGACCTCTTCTTTTCCAATTAGTACTCCTTTAATTTCCTCCTCCTGTCTTATTGCTCTAGCAAGAGTTTCAAGCACTGTGTTGGAAAGGAGTGGAGATAGTGGACATCCTTAACCTGTTTGTTTCCTGATTTCAATGGGAATGCTTCCAGTTTTTCTCCATTTAGAATGATGTTGGCTGTGGGTTTATTGTATATGGCTCTCATTACCTTGAGGTATGTTACCTCCGATGCAATTCCCTGTAGGACTTTGACCCTAAATGCATGTTGAATTTTGTCAGAGTCCCTCTCTACATGTTATTGAGATGACGGTGTGGTTCTTGTCGTGTCCATTCGTATGATTTATGGTGTTTGTTGACTGGTGTTTATGGAACCCTCCCTGCCTCTCTTGAATGAATGCAATTTGATCATGGCGGATGATCTTTCTGATGTGTGGTTGTATGTGGCTTGGGAGAATTTTGATGACAATTTCTGCATCAACGTTGAATAAAAATATGGGTCTAGAATTATTTTTCCTCATTGTATCCGTACGAGGTTTTGATATTAGGGTGATGCTGGCTTCGTAGAAGGACTCTGGATGTTCTCCATCCGTTTCTGCCTTTTTGAATAAATTAAATAGTACTGGGTATAGAATTTTGCTCTCAATATATCTTGTCCTCGGCTGTTTTTTTTTTATTTTATTTATCAAGATGGGAGTGTCTGTATTACTGTTTCAATTTCTTCATGTGTTCCGGGTTCTTTTAACTGTTGATCTCTTCTTGATTTAACTTTGGAGGTTCCCATGATTTCAGATAGCCATCCATTTCTTTTCGACTTTCAGATTTAGTAGCATATAGGTTTTTAAAATACTCCCTTAGTAGCTGGGCGTGGTGGCGCATGCCTTTAATCCCAGCACTTGGGAGGCAGAGGCAGGTGGGTCTCTGTGAGTTCAAGGCCAGCCTGGTCTACATAGTGAGTTCCAGGACAGCTGGGCCTACAGGGAAACCCTGTTTCAAAAAAGACTAAAAAAAGCCGAATTTGCCAGGTGTGGTGGTGCATGCCTGTACTCCCAGCACTCAGGAGGCAGAGGCAGGGGAATCTCTGTGAGTTCAAGGCCAGCCTGATCTACTTAGTGAGTTCCAGGCCAGGTGGGGCTACAGAGAGATGGTTTAAAAAACACCTCCCCCCCCTCAAAAAAAAAGCAAAATTTAGTCTTTTGGGTTATTTTTCCTTCCTGTTTTTTATTTTTTGAGACAGGATTTTGCTGTGTAGCCTTGGCTGCCTTGAAATTCAATATGTAGACCAGACTGGCCTTGAATTTGTAGCAATCCTCCTGCCTCTTGCCTCCTGAACCCTGGGCTCTTTCCAATTTTTTAATGTAGGCACTTAGAGCTATAAACTTCCTTCTTAGGACTGCTTTTAATGTGTCCCAGAGGTTGCATTGTGTTGTATTGTCCTTTTTGTTGAATTCCAGGAATTCTTTTATTTCTTTCTTAATTTCTCCTTTGACCCACTCATTGTTTAAGAATGTGTTGTTCAATCACCATGAGTTTGTGTAGTGATGAGGGCTTCATCCAGTGTTGATTTTGAGCCTGATTTGTGGTCCGATAGAATGCATGGAATTCTTTTACTATTTTTGTATTTGTTGAGGTTTGTTTTGTTGGCCCAGTATGTGGTCAGTTTTTGAAAAAGTTCCATGAGGTGCTGAGTAAAAAGTGTATTCTTTGGTGTTTGGGTGGAATAATCTAAAGATGTCTGTTAGGTCCATTTGATGTATGGTATCATTTAATTCAGATGTCTCTGTTTCTTCTTTGTCCAGTTGACCTGTCTAATGGAGACAGTGGGGTATTGAAGTCCCCTACTATTACTGAGTTGGGGTTAATCTGTGTCTTAAAGTCCTATAGTGTTGTTTTTATGAATTTGGGTGCACCAGAATTTGGTGCATATATGTTAAGGATTGTAATAACTTCTTGGTTTACTGTGGACGCCATTGCCTGGTCTAACTTGTCCTGGAAGTCCCCCGCCAGATGATTGGTTTGAACAATAGCCACAGTCACTGTGCTCCCGGTGCCTACTGAGAGGATGAGTCCCAGACCCACTACCAGGGGAATGAAGATTTCTCTCCGCTATCGGGCGTGGAGGAGGAGAGCAGCCTCTTCCTCCACCAACAAGTACACCTGGGGGTGATGATTACTGGAACACAAAAAGCAGGCTGAGAGGAATTAATGCAGGTCAAAATGTCTCCCCCACACCAGAGAAAAAGGGGAAGGCTGACGCACATAGTTCCAGAAAGAGTCACATTAGCGAAGCACTTGTAATGGGCAGGAACGGCTGCACCAGAAATGCAAAGTGGCTAGTCAGGTGATTGTTCAAACAGGGGAACGCCCGCCAAACAGGTGTCAGAGGAGCTATTTCCTGGGGTCTTAGAGAGGGTGGCATTAACTGGTGCTGCAGTTGGCAAGGGTCTACTGCTAGACGCACGAAGAAAGCAATTAGAGGCATTGGGGTGGTTGGTGAAGGGTAAAAAGTCCACCACATATTTTATATATTCCAGGACATGGTTGATTTTATCTGCTCCTCCATTTGCTTTCCCTGTACAATAATGTTATGATGGGTCAGTACAGGCTGAGCTGCTGGCACAAGCTGGCGGGAAATATGGAAGTCAGCGGTGGGGCAACTGGTGAATCCCCCTGGGTAGAATTTTCCTACTACCCCAGTACACTAGCACTCATCCCAGGGATCTGCAACATATATTCAGGAATAAGGATGGTCATTTTCCAGTAGGTATACAGACCTCTCCTTCCCTGTAACCCCTATTTGTCCCCTGATTAGGTCTGTCTCTAGCTTACAGGAGAAGTAGCAGCACCCTCTGTAGAGGGCACTGTCTCTTAAGCATGATAAGTCTGTCTGCCGATAAGGAAAGCAGACATTCGTCATTTTTGAGGCTACTGGCATTGGGGTACACTATGATGTCTAGGGGTTCTTGGCAGCCCACTAGGGGGCAGTCAGCCATGCCAATAACCTGGTTTCTCCCTTGGTACGTTTCCCTGACAGAATCTCCAAAGCATAGTGTTGGGAAGGTTAAGGTGAGTGTTGCCATAGGACAATATAGAAGCCATTAAGAACAATAAAATCTTAGCTTCAGAGGGTTGTCCATGTCCTTGTGGACTTTCCATGTTTTGGGATCCAGTGCAGCAATCAGCAGAGGGTGAAAGTCATCTGGGTGTGGGTTTGCTAGCCAGACGTGGGTGTGATGAATCCAGGCAGTAACTCTGTCTACTTTCACTGCAGTCGGGGTAGTCAAGAGCACCACGTATGGTCCTTTCCAGTGAGGTTCTAGAGTCTTGTGTCAGTGTCTATGGATGTAGACCTAATCGCTAGGCCAGTAGTTGTGTGGGGTAGGAGGAGGAACAGTCTCATAAATAGCTTTCAGATGGGGCCACATGTCCTTGTGGGCGTGTACCACAGCCTCAAGAGAATCAAGCAATTGACTGTTATCAAACAGCAATTAATTCAGCTTTTAAAGTGGGGAGGATGGAAGGGGGGGGTCTTCCAAACATGATTTCAAATGGAGTTAAACCTAACAGAGTGAGTTTTGCACCCTATATAGAGCAAAGGGAAGGAGAGCCACCCAGTCCCCGCCAGTCTCCATGGTTAATTTATTAAGGGTCTCTTTTAGTGTTCTATTCATCCTCTCTACCTGTCCAGAGCTTTGGGGCCTGTATGTACAAAGTTAGTAAGGGACTCTTAGTGTTCTATTCGTCCTCTCTACCTGTCCAGAACTCTGGGGCCGGTAGGCACAATGTAGTTTCCATTTTGCCCCCAATACGTTCACTAACTCTTGTGTTACCTGCGAGGTGAATGCTGGTCTGTTGTCTGAGCTCAGTGGGGTACGCTTCAGTCCATCCTGAAAAAGTATCTACCAGAACTAAAAGATATTTATAACCATATTTGCCCGGTTTTATCTCTGTAAAGTCCATTTCCCAGTGGGCTCCAGGCTTGGAGCCTCTCAACCGGGTCCCCTGTTCTTTGGCAAGGTTCTCAGCATTCGTCAGCCTACAGCTAAGACATTTGGAGGCAATTGAATTGATATATGATTGGAGGTTCAGAACCTTGAGATGGGTGTTTCTTAGGAGGTCTTCTGTCTTTCGAGTGCCCAGGTGGGTGGTCCGGTGGATGTGATTGAGAAGATCTTTGGCTAGGTTACTTGGCAGGATAATACCGCATGCCACTAGGCATCAATCTTTTGGGTCATGGGAAGTTTGTGTATCAGCTTCAGTTCTTCCTGAGAATAATCAGGTTGGTCTGGTAGCACGGGTGGCCCTGGGTCCGGCAGATGGGTAGCCAGAACTGAGGTTGTTTTCAGGGCCATCTCCTGGGCAACCTGGTCTGCCTCTGGTTTCCTCGGGCTATAGGCATATCTGTCTTTTGGTGCCTGGGGCAATGGATGATAGCCAGTTTCTTAGGTAGCCATAGGGCAGCCAGTAAGTCTAGGATTTCTTGTTTATTTTTAATAGTCTTTTCCTCAGCTGTGAGCAGCCCCCTCTCCTGGTAGATGGCTCCATGTACGTGGGTTGTGGCAAAAGTATACCAGCTATCCATATACACATTTAATTTTTTTGTCCTTGCCCAATTTAAGAGCCTCGGTCAAGGCTATCAGCTCAGCCCTCTGGGCTGAAGTTCCTGCAGGTAGAGCCGCCACCCAGACAGTTTCAGTTTCTGTTACTACTGCTTCCCCCTGCATACCTCTGTCCATTTTGCACAAAACTGCTGCCATCAGTGAACCAAGTGGCTTCTGCATCAGGAAGTAGCTGATCGGTCAGGTCTTTTCTGAGCCTGTGCACTTGGCTCAGGATTCCTGCGCAATCGTGCAAGGGCATGTCCAGGTCCAGATCGGCAGCAGGGTGGCTGGATTGAGGGCTGTGCTTGGGAGAAAATGATTCCTCGGGGGGTTAAGGAGTAAGCTTTGATAGTGAGTCATCCGGGCATTGCTCAACCAGTGGTTGGGTGGCTGCTCGAGAACTCCCTGGATGGCATGAGGGGTTGTGGTACATAATTCTTGTCCTCAGATTAACTTGTCTGCATCCTTGACTAGAAGGGCCATGGCTGCTATAATTCACAAATATGGCGGCCACCCAGCGGCAACTGCGTCCAGTTTTTTTGACAGATATGCCACTGGCCTATTCCAGGGCCCCAGAGTCTGAGTTAGGACTCTTTTGGCCACTCCCTTCTTTTCATCGATGAAAAGATGCAAAGGCTTAGTAACATCCAGAAATCCTAGGGCTGGGGCGGCTAGGAGGGCCTGTTTGATCTTACTGAAGGCCTCTTTCTGGACCTCCATCCTAATGAAGGGCTCGCTTTCCCATGTGACTTGATAGAGGGGCCTTGCCAGTTCAGCGAATCCTGGGATCCATAAGCGACAGAATCCTACTGACCCCAGGAACTCCCTCACTGCCCTCCGGGAATGAGGGGTGGGTATTTTCAGCACTGTTTCTTTCCTGGCATCTGTAAGCCATCTTTATCCTTCTTTTAATATGTATCTCAAATAGGTGACCTCTCTCCAGCATATTTGGCCTTTCTTGGCGGATGCCCAATATTCCAGTCTACCTAGGGTTGCCAAGAGGTCTCTAGTTCCCTGCTGACACTGTGAGGTGTCAGCAGCAGCTATCAAGATGTCATCCACGTATTGTAATAGGGTGAGCTGGGGGTGTTCCAGCTGGTACTCACTGAGGTCTTCATGGAGAGCCTCATCAAACAGAGTGGGTGAATTTTTGAATCCCTGCGGCAGGTGGGTCCAAGTCAGCTGCCCATTGAAGCCGATCTCCTGGTCTTACCATTTGAAAACAAAGAAGGGCTGGCTCTCTTTGGCCAGAGGCAGGCTAAAGAAGGCATCTTTCAAGTCTAACACCGTGTACCAGTTTCTGGAAGGTGGCAAGGAACTCAGGAGAGTGTAAGGATTAGGTACTGTTGGATGAACATCCATAACTCACTTGTTTACCTCTCTCAAGTCCTGGACTGGCTGATAGTCAGTTGAATTTGGCTTTTTTACTGGCAGGAGGGGGGTGTTCCAATTTGATCGGCAAGGCACCAAGACGCCTTGATCCCTCAGGCATTGGATATGAGGCGTGATCCCCAGCCTGGCCTCCTGGGACATCGGGTACTGTTTAACTCTGGCCAGTAGGATTCCAGGCTTAAGCTCTATCCAGATGGGGGCCTGGTGGGTAGCCAGCCCCATGCCCCCTGTCTCAGCCCAGGCTGTGGGGAACTCCTTTAGCCAGGTGGAAACCTCCTCTGGTATAGAGGCCAGTTTTTGATGTCATCTAAACTTATCTTCCAGTTGTAGGGTGAGTACCTGGATCAGGTGGCCTTCTTGGTCAGTCATTTGGGCCCCACTAGGGGTGAAATGAATGTGGGCTCCAATTTTGGTGAGCAGGTCTCTGCCCAGGAGTGGGACATCCGGCCCTTGCCCAGGTCCGCTTTTCTTTGTGTGGTCCATGAGTATTGGTTCATGCCAGTAGCCCCCCGTACCCAGGACTTTTTATGTGATAGGTTTCCTTGGAGCTCAGTTAATACCAAGTATTGGGCACCCATGTCTACATGGAAGCTCACGGGCATTCCCTCAACTTTGAGGGTTACCCTAGGTTCAGGGAGGGGATCCGAACCCTAAACCCCCTAGTCACTCATTTCTCCGAGCTCGAGGATTTGCACTCCTTCTCGGGCCCTGCCTCACCCAGCAGGTTTTTCTGGGCAATCTTTCATCCAGTGGCCCATCTTTTTGCAATAGGCACATTGGTTCCTCTGTAACCTTGGTCGCCCTTCCCGGGGTTTCCTACCTGAGTCCGCAGAGAGGTAGCACAGTTGGCATTCCTGCTCATCAGGCGACTTTGTAGTCGAGGCCAGAAGGATCTTAGTGAAGTCTTGGGTCTGCTTGGTGCTAGCAGCGGCTATGGCTCGAGCCTGTTTTTCTTCCAGGCTTTCTCTGTGGTTATAGACCCCCTCTGCCACTGCCAAAAGCTCCGGCAGAGTCTTATCTGCCAGCCTATCTAGTTTTTGTAACTTGCGCCTAATGTCAGGTGCTGACTGGTTGACAAAGGCCAATATGACTGCTTTCTTGTTTTCTGGTGCCTCTTGATTCATGGCTGTATAAGTGCAGAACACCTCAAGGATCCTCTCTAAAAAGGTTGCCAGGGATTCTGTCTTTTCTTGCTGCACATCACTAATCTTAGCCAAATTAGTTGGGTGCCTTGTGGTGGCCCGGAGACCCCCCTATTAGAGTCTTGCAGTAGACCTGGAGCCTCTCCTTACCTTCTGCTACATTGAAGTCCCAGTTTGATCAGACTAATGGGAAGGCTTCATCGATCAGCGCCTGGTTGGTGGTGGGATTCCCATCCACCCTGGGGACCAGCTTCCGGGCCTCAGCTTGCATCCGGTCCCTATCCTCAGTGGTAAAGAGAACCTGCTGGTAAATAGCTGCTGGATGGTCCCAAGTGGGCTGATGGGTGAAAAGAACAGACTCTAACAGATAACAAGGCCCTTTGGTTTCTCAGAGAATTTCGCTGTTTGCAATTTCCAATTGTAAAGGTCACTGGTGGCGAATGGCCAATATTGCATTTGTTGGTACCCTGCCTCATTAAGGGGGTCCCACTGCCCTTAAGGGAAGGACAGTGGGGTCTACTGCTGCTTGCGGCTGTCCTCTCTGGACCCTCCTCCGAGTATGGGGGGGTCTCATCCCTAGGGGCTTGGGCTGCCTCAGCCTCTCCTGGGGGCTCTAAACACCCTGGTTGTGCTGGCGGTCTGGACAGATATGGGGGAGGCTCACACAGAAGTTCTTCCTCCGTTCTGTGCTGGAGGACAGGATAAAGTGGGGTGGACACTTTAGTTTTACTTTTTTGCCATTTGTCCTCGTGCAGGGCGAGGATGGCTGTCTTTGAAATTTGTGGTGGTAAAAATGGTTTGAGCCATTCGGGGGGCGGGCTCCTCAACCAGGGCCTGCCAGGTTGGGGTGTCCTGGCTGCCTGAAAATAATATTTTTAACCTTGAAAATAGTGGGGAGGTCAAACATTCCTCCTTCCAGCCATCCAGCGTCAGTGGTTGGCCATTCAGTCCTGCAAAGGACAAAGAGTCTGCCCTTTTTGACTTCCAGTTCTTGTTCTCTAGCCTTCTTTTTGAAATCAGAAAAATGATCCTGGAAAAGACTCAAAGGTGTTACTTGACTTTGTCCCATGTCTGTAACTAGGTAAGTCACAAATAACACGGACAACACAGAGACACACTGACAAAACAATACTTCTCGGCGCCTTAAACAAGAACTGAAAGTGGGATGTCGGCCTCTCACCATTCTGCGGGCACAACCCACCTTTCCCTTCTAAAGTTACAAGTGGGATCCAATCCCTTTCAGGTGGGTCCAGGATGTCTCCCAAGTCCCATGGCCTGGGGTCTTCCAGCGCGTCCGCCTAGACCTCCAACAGGCTAACAAGGTAACTGGGCCCAAAACCAAGCACGCGCAACACACACAAGGACAAAGACACTTACTGGCTGGATCAGGCTCAACACTCCGGGGCTCCTGGAGGCGGGGGGGGGCCCTTGGGGATCCCGGACAAGCCCCCAAATGTTGCACCCCAGTCCTGCCACCCCCCAATGACCACCAAGGAGTCCAGAGAGCATGCAAAAGCAAAGAGCCTTTATTTGGGCTTAAGTACGGGCCCTCAGATTTCACCAACTCAGCAGTTCCATACTGAGAGCCCCTATCTAAGGTGGGGTAGGTTTTTATAGGGAAGTTTCATAGAAGCCCGAGCACGCCAAACATCCTTTAAAATGATTGGATGGTCCTATGCCCTGAGTACGGGGAGGATTCTTATTGGTAGGGGCTGTCTTTAGGGCATTGGAATGCGCTGTTATCTGTGGGGCCAGAAGTTCCTATTTTTACCTTATAAGGCTGCTCAGGCTTTTTACCTTATAATGCTCAGGCTTTCTTGATCTATAGCTTTCCAGGATGGGGTGGTAACTGAAGATTACAACATGCCTGGGCATGCCCAGGCTTTCCTGAAACAGCTAGTCAAAATGGAGTTAGTGTCATCTTAAGCCAAGCAGATAACAGAAGCAAAAAGAAGTGGTTAGACAAGTCAGAATCTCACAGTTTCCTATGTGTTGATCCTCCTCTTCGCAGACTGGACACTGGTTTGAGTCCCTCTGATGGGGTCTTCATGACCTTCCTGAACAAGAGGACAGGTGACTCATCACAGTTACAGGACATATCAAGAGATTCCCAAAGGCCCCTGGGACACTGTTGACCTTCCAGGGCAAGGAACAAAACTGTCCCTTAAGCCTTTGTCCAGATTAGTGCAGGCTTTTAAGTATGGTTATTAACCATCCAAGAATGTCAGTTGTACCAGCCTGGTACCTTTAATTACTGTGTAATATATAGATAAGGCTTGAACAAAACCCATAGTTCTCAATAAACATTGACTGGAAGAGATTTACTGTCACAGGTCAACTAGGCACAGCCCAGGAGAGGGACCTTAAAACAAGAATTTCCTAAAGCTGGGCATGGTGGTGCATGCCTTTAATCTCAGCACTCAGAAGGCAGAGGCAGGAGGATCTCTGTGAGTTCAAGGCCAGCCTGGTCTACATAGTGAGTTCCAGGACAGCTGGGGCTACAGGGAGACCCTGTCTCAAAAAGACGAAAACCCAAAAAACAAGAATTTCCTAAGTCTGTCTCAAATGAAGGCTGTTCTGTTACAAACAGAAGCAGTCTTCTTTTAGTTTTCTATATCCTGATTTACAGTTTTCAGAAGGGAGGGAGGTATCATATCACATATTTCCTATAGACAGACAAAGCTTCACCGAAACTGTTTTCTTCTAGATTGCATACATCTGGTTCAAGGAGGTAGCCCTAGGTTTTTTTTTTTTTTTTTTTTTTGAGCCAAATCATTCTTGTTATGGGCAAAAGCAAGTGCCAAATATAACATTTGCATAATACAGAGAAACATAAAAGACGTCTTTTGGTAGCCGTAGGTAACCCAATACTTGTCTGCATCTATTTAATTCAAATCTGTAACCTGTTGTGCAGTACAAGCCAGGAGTGGACTGAAAATTAACAACTCTGTATCTTGATAAACCTGTTCAGACATTTTAATAAGTCTGCTTAAAATAAATTTCATTATCCCTTCTATTCTGGAAATAGCCTGTCATTTTAATTTATATATACATATATACATTTGCACAAAAATATGTCTTTACTACTATAGTCCTTTTTAAATTCAGGAGACCATTTGCAATTAGGGCAGAATTGCATACAGTTGGCTGGGAAGACTGGCTGGATACTCAGGTGAGGGTCCAATGAACTTGCTTATCTCCCTTTTAATGAAGGAATAACAACTGTCAGCAAGCCCAGTTGTGATGATCTTTTATAAACAGGCCCAGCTGAAGTTGTGAAGATGGTAGTTCTTTGACTTAGAAGAGTGAAGAGCAGCAGCATCTTATTATATAAGATAATACAATTAGTTAATATTACCCATATACACATTGTGCTTTAAATTCCCAGGTAGACCTTATAGAAAACACAAAACCATTAAAATCTTTTACTTTGTGTAGTTCAGAGAGTGGTCTATCAAAGAAGGTGTATAAACACAAGGTAAAGAAAAGCAACTGGCACCCAACTTCCAGCATACTCAAGGAAAACTGTGCTCTAATACTGCTCAGACTTTATAAACCCTTTTAGTAATATTTATAAACAAATTTACCAAGCAACTAATATTTTACCTCATTTATAGAGATGAACAATTATCTTAAATATATTATTATACTGTATAAACTTTGAGATGTCCTTATAAGCCTCAAAGCAGGTTTTCAACGACCAAGTCTCCTTTAAAAGT
>NW_008359441.1:2687482-2695475 GCF_000622305.1 Nannospalax galili | reverse complement strand
TTGCACCTTGCACCCTGGAGCAGAAGCAATTATTCCTTAAAGTTAATTTATTTTCTTAATAGGAACCATGTTGTAATTTAACAATTTCAGTTTACAAGAGAATTTTCAAAGACAATTTGATATCTAGTAATTTATTATTTAATAACAGTTCCCTTAGTAGTAAACATAAGTCTACATATTCACAACAGTCTAATACAATAAATATTGTGGCTAGACACAATGTCACGACAAACCAATTTCAAAACCAAGACCTTGATGAAATTCTGATCAGGTGTATATAAAAGAGACTCTTAAAAACCAGCACACATACATATATGTATGTATAAGACTCTTATCTCAAAAACGGCTGTGCCAAACAAAGCCGTACACACTGATGATATAAGGGCTTTCACTTGAAGAAAGCATTTTCAGAAATATTTACATTTTAATATGGTAAACATTTCTAACTGGGTTTCAGACTCAACAGGTGATGGAAAACAGAATTATACATTTCACTTGCACTTAAAGCTTACCATAGCCCAAAGTTACAGTATGATTAAAACAAGCTAGTGCTTAAACAGTTTTCATTAAGACAATTCCATGAAATGAGAGGGTAAAGAATGGGATGGTAAGTATTTAGTGTTAATAAGGCAATACAGAATCAATCTATTATTAAAGACCACTTAAGACTTAACAATACCAAAAGCATAGAGTATACAGCTTTCATGTGTATGATTCAATGACAGCTGTCTACAGTTAACTCTTTCCTATAGTAGCATGGGGGAACTTAGAAAGAATGACGTGAAAGCACAAGAGCACAGCACACAAGGTCAGAGGAGCCAGCATGCCAAGTCTGCAGGGCTGGCGGTCTGTGACAGCAACAGCTCAGGCTCAGGGTGGTCTTTTGCTTCCTATGAGGAAGAAGGGAGGGGGAAAGACCGGGAAAGAAACAAACCCAAAATCATATCACTGCCCAGCATCTAAGAAGACACACTGTAGAGAACAGTTGTGAGTTAATTCGCAGAGATGTCTAGAGGTTGTTCAGTGTATGTGTTAAAGTACACGTACTTTACAAGATAAACATAATAATTACTTTTTTTTTTTTTTTGGTCTTTTCGAGACAGGGTCTCCCTGTAGCCCCAGCTGTCCTGGAACTCACTATGTAGAGCAGGCTGGCCTTGAACTCACAGAGATCCTGCCTGTCTTTGCCTCCTGAGTGCTGGGATTAAAGGCGTGTGCCACTACACCCCGGCAATGTTTGCATTTTTACAAAATAAGCATAATAATGTCTATGAGTAGTTATTCTGAGCACATTGTAGTTGCCTCATTTTGTCCCAGGCTATTCTGGAGGCAAGAGACTGGCTCAGGCCATCTTGGGGATCAGTTTTTACAAGGTATGCCAGAAGAAGCCATGAGCTACTAGCTCTAAGCCAGGTGTCCTCTAGCCAGAAAAACAAAAGCACCGCTGTCACATGGCCATCTCCAGGAGCCTGTGGTGGAGCTCTTCCGGGTATCAAAGACCTCCATTCAAGCCAAACTAAGATTCCTGGTTTCAATTACTGATATGAGTTTTAGAAATAGCTAATATAAAGGCAGTTTAATGGAGACTTAAACATGAGAGCTAAAGGCAAGAGTTGCTCCAAGGGAGAAAAGTACAGAGCCACATCTAAGCCAGCAGAGTTTCCAGGGCTGAAAAGTGTCCCTCCCGAAACAGGCCCCATCTGCCTGCGTACAGAGCCATGTGGCAGGAAACAGGGGACAGAGGACAAGGCCAAAAAGATGAGACGGAAGACCAGTCCCAGGATTTATCTCCAGTTCTGACGATGAGTTAACGTAGTTCAATTTTCTCAAACCATTTTCAAGCCTTCAGAGTTCTGAAAGCAGCACAAACCAGACTGAGAATTTCAAAACCACAATACTTCCAAAGTGAGCAAACCAAAGAGACACTTTAAAACAAACACTACGAAAGCAAACCCAACCCAAAAGGTATGTAACAAATAAGGTCCTTAAACAACCAACTCAGATACTGGTTTACTGGTTCTCTTTCAAAAGTGGCTATAATTTTTTTTTTAATTTAATTATTTTTATTTCATGTGTATGAGTATTATGCCTGCGTGTAGGTAAATGCACCCATGTTGTGCAATGCCTGCAGAGGACAGAAGAGGCTGTCGGATCCCCTGGAACTGGAGTTACAGACAGTTGTTAGCTGCCATGTGGGTGCTGGGATTCGAACCCAGGCCTTCTGCAAGAACCATCAGTGTTCTTAAGCTGAGCCATCTCTCCAGCCCAGAAAAGTGGCTATAAAATTTTTAGGTTCACTGTTGCATTAATACAGTTATATAATATTGAACTCAGTATAAACCCTGTAAAACATTAAATTGAATGGGTTTTTAACCTTAAAAAAGATCTCCATTTCATTTTAAAATATACTGTTTCTTACAGACTCATTGTTTTTGCTAATAATACTGAGATGTTGGCGCATGCCTCATCTCTAATCTGTATGGATCTGATCATTACTAGTCATAGTCGGTTGCACTGTGATCCTTGGCACCTCTGTATGTCTATAAAGTCATTGGGTAGATTTCAATGGTAATGTTTATCACCTCTGCTAATTAACATGACAAATTTTTATGCTTCCTCAAATATAATTCATTTTTTAAAATTTGTTGATTTTTTTTGTGTGTATATCTATGGGGTGCGGGGATCTCGGGGCACCAGCTGCTAGCGTGGCGCCGGTCTCCTGTGCGCACCTGGGAAGCGGTGGGTGCTTCTCTGGTCTCTGTGGGTCTCTGCTACCGAGGCTGGCCTGGTCGAGTTCTGCCCCAGTTTCACCCGTGCACTCTCTCTCTAAGTTCGGAGCCCGTCAGCTGCCGGGTCATGAGGAGAGGTGCGGGGTGGGACTGTAAACATAGCCAAATATACATGACTGGAAAGATCATAGATCTTAGAGGAAACCCCACATCTGTCACATCCCTAGACAAGTGTAATTTCTTACTATAGCTAAATATTAATCCTGATATTTATAGATAAATATAGATTTTAAGATATGGGGTTCGCAGGGATCTCGGGGCGCCGTTCCCCTGCGCGCACCTGGAAGATGGCGCATCCCGCGGCATGTCTGCTCCACGTACGCCGCTGCTTCTGCGCTGTGGGTCCCTCTGCTACCGGGGCTGACCCGGTCGAGTTCCGCCCTAATTTCACCCGTGCACTTCCTCGAGATGCGAAATTCACCGGCCGCTGGATCATGCGGGAAGGTGCGGGGCGGCTAATGCTGGGTTTCCGTGAGTCGATGATGGAAGGATAGTGCCCCCAGGGGAGACTGGATCACAGGATTTAGTGTTACAGCTCAAGACAAGTGACTCAGCTCAGATCTCACTGATTCAGCAGCTCTGATTTACTGAGGGGAAACCAAGATACTTGTACTGTAGGGGCAGTGGCAAAAGCCATAGCTGATAGGTACTCCTGGGATGCTTCATTTACATAGGGCAGTGGGCTTCCATCAGGCTATCAGACAATGCCTGATTAAAACCTGGTAGCTCCTGTGCTGGAGGGCATGTATCTTGTGACGGGCATTTCAAAAGTAAGTCAGGGAGAGGAAGAAGAAGGCGCCCCGCTGAGAAAGGGAGTCTCCCCAATCGCGCCAAGCCAGCTTGTGGCTATCCGGACATGGGGAGACTGATACCCTAAACAGCAGGGGTCCCCAACATATATCACACAGAACATCCCAAACCATCTTATTCATCTATACACCCACTTCCCAGATGGCATCCTCCCATAGCCTCCCTGCCGGCACTAGAGCCCTTATACTCTGTCATTCCTGCTACTGTCTGCTGTGTTATTGGCACCCCCAGATATTCCCCACTACTTGTCCATCTGGTGAATCTAGTCAGCCTATCTAGAGGTCTTTGTTTTAGGAAGGTCAGCTGTTCCTCATCTAGCAGCAATCAGTTGTCAATATTCCTTTAGATAAGATTGGGGTCTGCTGTTCATTTTCCCAGTTCTATGTTGAGATACTATCTGGGAGTCCGTTGGGCTACCCTTGCCAACAACTCAAAAGAAGGTATCTCCTATCTGGCATTGTTGCTTGTTATGTAATAGCCTTTAGCTATACATATGGACTCTTAAAAAATTATATTGGCCCCTTTAATCTTTAGTGGTTTTCTGGTCTTTGAGACAGGATCTCCCTGTAGTCCCAGCTGGCCTGGAGTTCACTGTGCAGATCAGGCTAGCCTTGAACTCAGAGATCTGCCTGCCTCTGCCTCCTGAGTGCTGGGATTAAAGGCGTGTACCACCACACCCAGCTTCAGATACTGTTTTGTATAAACATCTAGCACTTAAAAGTTTTGTGGAACACTTAATAGACCTAGAGACATTGTCCAATAAATTTAAAGATCTTTAGGATACCCAAATTTATAAGGCCTTTGAATGGACTATCAAAATATCCTTATTTATAAATCTGCACATGTATTTTAATTAGGCATGCAAAAATAAAGCAAAATAAACCAATAATTTTGTGCACAATAAATAAATAAATAAATAAATAAACAAACTGAAGTGGCCAGTTTGTTTTGATGGAAACATATGAAGACAGTGATTACAGACACACATGACAGAATTATTTGAGATCTCAACACAGGAGAAAATTTAAATACATGACATAATTGCATGAAAGCACAAACAACACATGGAAAACGATTATCATAGACCCATGACATAATTTCATGAAAACTAGGTGCACCCAAAACACAAAAATCAAGGAGTTTGATTAGTATGGTCCTTTGCATGTAGGCACTCCTCCTTTAAAGGTGGATTAGAGAACACTTCCTCCATAATCTCCTCATAGCTCTGGGGAAGTTCTTCCTCTTCTGGTAAGTATGAGGCTGGGTTTTAGGGTTCAGGTAGTCTCCATCTGGGCTCAGGGATTCTTACCTAGCATGGCCTGATTTCAAGTCACTGGACTTCACAGAGTTTTTAATTTGGAGAGTTTTATCTTAATGCCATAATTTCCTGCATAGCCTTGTTTAAAGTTGTCCAGCATCACCTAGAGGACAGTCTGGGTCTGAAACTTAGATCAGGAGGAACCCATCTGAACTTTTATATGTGCCTGGGATGTATGTAATGTGTGCATAGGAGGGGTGGAGAGTGCTAGTCTTCCTCATTCAGATGCCTTCCTGGCCAGCCACCTCTCGGTGACTTAAGAGGTCTTACTTTGGGGCAACACGTATAATCCCCATGCTTGATCACTCGAAGGCGAGTGCCCATTTAGGTTGCACAACCTCAGCGGAACTGCAGGGTGAGGCCCCAGTCATATTCTGTGGCCTTGAAGAACCGTGGAACCATCACTTTCACTCTCACATTCATGCACAATCATTCAGAATTTAAGACGGTTGTTACCTATTATTCCCACTAAATTCCTGTTGTACCTAAAACAGGGCCAGAACCTTGGAATCACATCAAGGTTTAGCTGTGGCCCAGTTTACTGCCTGATTCCTGTTTTACCTTACATGGGACCAGCACCTCGGAATCATGTTGAGGTTAAGTTCTTGTCCCCATTTCTTCCTGACTGGAGGCCAGTGCCATCTTGGAATCACATCAAGACTTTGTATGCAGCCTCCTGCAGGGATCAACCCATGCCGGCTTCCATCTGTCTAACCTGGGGCCCATTACCTGGACTGGACATCCATTCTGGGTCTCCGTCTTGCTTCACCTGATGAAAGGCTCTAGTCTGGGGCCATGCAGCTCTCTGGCTTCCTGGAAGGAAACCCTGAGAGGAAATTCTTCGGGGGTGCACACTTCTCTGTTCCAGGGGCCGAGGGGGGCTGCAGGGTCCAGGAGCGGCAGCCTCTATTACCAACAAGGGTATGGTGACTTGTTCTCGCTGGGGACCTCTGGAAATACAGAAAAATCAGAGACCAACAGCTGAAGTCAGGTGAGGAGAGAACGTTTAATTTGACACTAGTGGGATTTACACCAGGAATCAAAGGAGTCAGACCCCCTGTTCAAGTTTTGGAGGGTTTTTATATTCAAAAGGTACATAGCATATACATGGTAATGCAAAGGTAATAGAAATGCAAGAGTTACAGGAATGTGATAGCTTTGGAAAACAAAGACTTCTATTCTGGATAACCTTAGGGGGTGGGGGAAGATTGCTGTTCACCACTCCATTCCAGGAGTTCTTAATTACCATCACGATGTAAAATCCTTTAGCATCTGATAAGCTCTACTTCCATGATAGTTTCACTGTGGGTAAAAGCAGAGGCAAGGTCCTCATAGCAGGCAGGAGTTAGCTCACAGACCTCCAACCCAAGATTCTCCAAGTGGCAGTTGGATGTTTCACAGCTTCACATAGCAGCTTTACACCAGTGTCCTCTAGCTTATTTTCTGAGGTTTGCAGACTTTGCAGGTTCCTGCTGCTGCTGAGACCCAAAGCTAGGATTTGACAGCCACTAGCAGTGATGAGATATTTTCTCAAACCAGAGTTGCATTTTGCTCACATCGATCACAGCTGCCACCACCGCCATGCCATCTTTGTTCCTTAGCCACTCTCCCTCTCAGTTGCCAAGTCCCTTCTCCACTATGTCCAGCTTGGGTGATAATGATGGCCAGGTCAACCATAGGTGTGTTGTGCAGTGGTCGCTTGCAGGCCCAGTCCCTGGCAAGAGAGTTGGACTGGGCAGCATGGGCAGCTTACCCACCATGGCCCCAGAACTGTTTTGATCAGAGTATTTTTGTGGGGGCAGGGACGGGGGTTTGTTTCAAAGACTGGTCTGTCATGACAGTCAGTATTTCATCTTGTTCAGCTGTCCAGATTGCCTACTTGGTGGTAAAAGAATTGTCTTTTAGTGATCCTTATAAGCGAATAATGACCAGCTTTGAGGGAGCATCAGTGCTTCTAGCTAGGTATGTCAGTTCCTTGTATATTTCATAGGGAGCTTTTGACCATTAGTCTCCCTGTAGCAGGCCTGGTGCTCACTATGTAGACCAGGTTGGCCTTGAACTCACAGAGATCCACCTGCCTCTGCCTCCTGAATGCTTGGACTAAAGGCGTGCATCACCACACCTGGCGCTTTTTTTTTTCCCGTATGAGTGTATATCATGTATATGTGGGTGTCAGAGGAAACAAAAGGTATCAGATTCCGTGCAACTGACTTACAGGCAATTGTGAATCCCCCTAGTGTGGATACCAGAAACCAAACAGGTTCCTCTCTGGAAGAGCAAGAAGCACTTTGTGTGTGTGTGTGTCTTTCTGTAACAGGGTCTCCCTATAGCTGCAGCTGACCTGGAACTCCCTATGTTGACCAGGCTGGCCTTCAACTCAAAGAGATCCACCTGCCTCTGCCTCTGGAGTGCTGGGATTTAGTGCCTACACCAGCTTCTTTTTTGGTTTTTGAGGCAGGGTTTCATTATCTAGCTGTGGCTGGCTTGGAACTAGATATGTAGACTAGGCTGGCCTTGAACTTACAGAGATCCACCTGCTTCTGCCTCCTGAGTGCTGGGGATTAAGGGCATGTGCTGCAAGAAGCACTCTTCACTGCTGAGCTATCTCCAAAGAGCACAATTAAAAAAATTTTTTTCTAATATTTTATTATTTTTATGTGTATGAGTGTATTGCCTGCATGTATGTGAGTGCACCCGTGTTGTGCAGTGCCTCAGAAATCAGAAGAGAGCGTCAGATTCCCTTGGAACTGGAGTTAAGGATGGTCCGTAGCCACCATGTGGGTGGTGGGAATTAAATCTGGGTCCTCTGCAAGAGCAGTCAGTGCTCTTAACCACTGAGTCATCTCTCTGGCCCCTTTAAAAACTTTTTAATTGAATTTTTGTGTATTCCATTGTTGTACCCCATCCACTGGACCCCAAAAAGACCACCGAGAACCCAACACACCAAAATGCAAAAGCAAAGGTTTATGGTTTATTCGGGCTTAAGCTCGGGCTCTCAGACCTCACCAACTCAACGGTTCCATGCTGAGAGCCCAGAGTAAGGGAGAGTGGAGCCTTTTATAGGTTTTAGACAAAG
>NW_008359441.1:2685312-2685676 GCF_000622305.1 Nannospalax galili | reverse complement strand
GTTGGGCGGAGGGCCCCCCCATACCTCCTCCAGTGGTCCCTCCCCATCCCAGGGTGGTAGATCTGGGGGCCTGTTGTAGGGTTATTAGATCCCCGGTTGATGACCCTTTCCACCAGTATGTGCCAGTGGTCTCACAGCCCCTGTCGGTGCAATAATAATCCCCAGGTCCCCCACATTTGTTCTTAACTTGTGTGCTGCGTCTGTGGCCTGGACAGACGTAGATGGCGAGGCTTTGTGTGCGTGATCTGGGGCTGGGGTCTCGGCAGCTGAAGGGACGAAAGGGGGTCTGGTCGTGAGGTTCCCATTCTCCTTCAAAGATGTCACAGAGGTCAACCCAAAGGTCGGGGTACCAAGTGTTGGGAGA
>NW_008359441.1:2682773-2684049 GCF_000622305.1 Nannospalax galili | reverse complement strand
TCCTAGGGCAGGGGCCTCTAAGAGCTTGCATTTTAGGGTTTCAAAGGCCTCTTGCCTTTCCTGTGTCCAGTTGAAGTCCTGTCCTTCTTTGGTAGCCTCATATAGGGGTTTTGCAATTTCAGCAAACCCCAAAATCCAGAAGTGGCAGAACCCCGTGGTACCTAGGAATTCCCTCACCTATTTTCTGGAGGTCGGTGCAGGTATCTTTAGCACAGTCTCTTTGTGGGCCTTAGTCAACCACCGCTGCCCCTCCTTGAGGATGTACCCTAGGTAAGTCACTTCTTGCAGACATATCTGAGCGTTTTTTGCTGAGGCCCGGTATCCCAAGTCCAAGTATGTGGAGTAAGTCCTCTGTCCCCTCCAGGCAGGACTTCTGGTCTGTTGTCACGATCAATAAGTCATCTACATATTGTAACAGGCTTATGTTGTGGTGTTGGGCTCTGTACTCACCCAGATCTTCATGCAGGGCTTCATCAAACATAGTTGGAGAATTTTTAAACCCTTGAGGCAGTCGCATCCAGGTCAGCTGGTCACTGATTCCTGCCTCCGGATCATGCCATTTGAAGGCAAAGTAGGGCTGACTGCTGGGAGCTAGTGGCAGGCTGAAGAAGGCATCCTTGAGGTCCAGAACTGTATACCATTGCCAATCTGGTGGCAGGGTACTGAGTAACGTATAAGGGTTGGGGACAGTGGGATGAATGTCAATGACTCTCTTGTTCACCTCCCTTAAATCTTGTACTGGTCTATAGTCCCCAGATTGGGGGCTTTTTGACAGGTAGGAATGGGGTGTTCCAGGCAGACTGGGTCGTTCTCAGCACCCCCAGTTCCATTAATCTTCTGATATGTGGAGTAATTCCACGTTTTGCCTCTAGGGGCACAGGATACTCGTGCACTTTAACAGGGTCCGCCCCTGCTTTGAGTTCAACATACACAGGAGGCCTGTGTCTTGCCAGACCCATACCCCCTGTTTCTGCCCAGGCTTGGGGAAATTTTTGGAGCCAATCTGATATATCAGGGTTTGGTTGGATTGGCTCCTGATGGAGTCTATATTCCTCAGTCAGGTCATTGGTGACTAGAACCCGAACTGGTGCCCTGTTGTGAAGCAGGGTGGCTCCTTTAGCTGTGAAGTGGATCTGTGCCCTCATTTTTGACAATAAATCTCTGCCCAGAAGTGGGTAGGGACATTCTCGGATTACTAGAAATGAGTGGGATACCCGGCCCTTCCCTAAATCTACTGTTCTTTGGGTAGTCCATGAATAGGGCTTTGTTCCTGTTG
>NW_008359441.1:2671783-2680718 GCF_000622305.1 Nannospalax galili | reverse complement strand
CCTAAATGTTGTACCTCATCCACTGGACCCCAAAAAGACCACCAAGGACCCAACACACCAAAATGCAAAAGCAAAGGTTTATGGTTTATTAGGGCTTAAGCTCGGGCTCTCAGACCTCACCAACTCAAAGGATCCATGCTGAGAGCCCAGAGTAAGGGAGAGTGGAGCCTTTTATAGGTTTAGACAAAAGGGGGGGGCGGAGATACCAAAGATACATTTTGGTTGGTTCAAGGAGCCCCCGCGCGCCAACATAATTTTAAACCGATTGGATGTATAAGATGAAGCCCTGGAAGTTTCTTATTGGTAGGTGCTATTCTCGGGGCTGTGGAATGTGCTGACTGTTAACCTGGGGGGCCAGGAGTCTCTGTTTTTACCTTATAGGGCAGTTTTTATGCTCGGGCTTGCTTAATCTATAGTTTCCTGGAAGGGGGATGGGGAATAGCAGGCAGGGGTCAGGGTATGTCTAGGCATGTCTAAAGCAGCAGCCAAGCATTTTACAGAAGCTAAAAGAGCAATTAGTGGGGGTCTGGAGGGATTGGGGGGTAGCGGGTGAATGAAGAGGGTCTCAGGGTTCTACACCATACATAAAGCCGTCTTTATACCCCCCTCCTCCTTCCCTCCTTCCCCTTTCAGATCCTCCCATAGCATCCCCCACCACTGGAGTTCATACATTCTATCATTTGTATTAAGACCTATTATGTAAAGTTAGTGTCCTGAGATGTCCCTCAGTGCAAGTTCATCTACTGTGATCTAGTCAACTTTCTAGAATCTCTCTCTTCAAAATAGCTCTTTCTCACTCAGCAGTAATCAGCTACCAATAATTCTTCGACTAAGATTGGGTCTTGTTCATTTCCACAGTTCTGTGCTGGGTTTTTGTCTACCTAAGTTTGCGTGGGTCTTGTGCATGTTGACACTATTGCTGTAGGTTTGTATGAGAAGGGTCCCAGGTGCCTGTAGGGCCAATTCCATATGGTCATACACCCTCTCCCTGGCTCTTACAATCTTTCTGCCCCTTTTTCTGCAATGGTCCCTGAGCCCTGGGTGGGTGGACCTCAATATAGGAGTCCTGTCCAAGGACCCATACTCTGCCAACACTTATTCTCTGTGTTTTGGCCATTTGTGGCCTTTTGTGTTCCTGGCCCTTGGTTGCATGAGAGAGCTTTGTTGATGAGAATTGAAAGATGCATTAGTGTCCTCTTCATCCCTTGTTCTATGTTCCATGAATCTTAGGTTTAGAGATTGCATTGTAGATGTGCCACTTAGGCTTGGGCAGTTTACAGAGAATCTCTGTGACGAATGGTGTAACTCTGTAACTCAACTCTCTGTTGAAAAGCTACTTTGAAGTGGTACAACTCTGTAATAATCTCTGTCTGTTGAAAAAGAAGCTACTTTGATGTGTGGTGACTGAGATACTTGTTTATAAGAATTTGGTGCTAGGATCCACAAATGAGGGAGAACATACCTCTTTTGTTTTTCTGAGTCTGTGTTACTTCACTTAGTATAACACTTTCTAGATTCATACATTTACCTGCAAATTTCATTATTTCATCTTTCTTTACTGCTGAGTAGAACTCCATTGTGTAAATGTACCACATTTTCATTAACCACTCGTCAGTTGAGGGGCACTTAGGCTGCTTCCATCTCTTAGCTGTGTGGAAACAGCAGCAACAAACATAAGGTTGTACAAGTGTCTCTGCAATAGGATGAGTCCTTTGGGTGTATGCCAAGGAGTGGTATAGCTGGGTCATATGGTAGGTTCATTTTTAGTTTTTTAAGAGTTCTTCACACTGCTTTCCATAGGGGTTGCACAAGCTTCCAATCCTACCACAGTGAATGAGCGTTCCCCTTTCTCCACATCCTCGCCAGTATTTGGTATCATTTTTTCTCTTGAACTTAGACAGTCTGGGATAAGGTGAAATCTTAAGATGGTTTTGATTTGCATTTCCATAATTACTATGTTGAACACCAAGATGTTTCTTAGCCATCTTTATTTCTCCCTTGACGAACTCTGTTTAGATCTTTGCCCATCTTTTAATTGGGTGATTTGTTTGCTTGCTTCTTTGTTTTTTGAGTTCTTTGTATATTCCAGATGTTAAACCTCTATCAAATGGGTCACTGGTGAAGATTTTTTCCCACTCTGTGGGTTTTCTCTTTACTTTCTTAATTATTCTTTTGTTGTACAGAAACTTTTTAGTTTAATGAGGTCCCACTTGTTGATTGTTGACCTTAATTCCTGAGCAGCTGGTGTCTGATTTAGAAAGTCTTTTCCTATACCTATATTTTGTAGGTTACTGCCAATGTTTTCTTCTAATAGTTTCAGAGTTTCCAGTTCCACATTGAGGTCTTTGAGCCATTTGGAGTTGATGTTTGTGAAAGGTGAAAGATAAGGATCTAGTTTCATTCTTCTACAGGTGGAGATCCAGTTTTGCCAGCACCATTTGTTGAAGATGCTCTTTCCTCCATTGTGTGTTCTTGGCACCTTTGTCAAATATCAGGTAGCTGAAATTGAGTGTACTCAGGTGTGGGTCTTCATTGATGTTCCATTGATTTATGTGTCTATTTTTGTGCCAGTACCATGCTGTTTTTATGACTATACCTCTGTAGTATACTTTGGGATCTGGTATAGTAATCCCCCCAGGATTGCACTTTGTTCTCAGGGTTGCTTTGGCTATCTGGGGTCTTTTGTGCCTCATATGAATTTAAGGATTTTTTTTCCCCCTAATTCTGTGAAGTATGTCATGGGTATTTGATTGGGGTTGCATTGAATCTAGATATTGCTTTTGGTAGGATGGTTATTTTCACAATATGAATTCTTCCAATCCATGAGCATGGGAGGTCCTTCTCCTGGTGTCTCTCTTAATCTCTTTCTTTAAAGATTTAAAATTTTCATTGTAGAGATCTTTGATGTCTTTGGTCAGGTTTATTCTGAGATTTTTTGGCGGGGGGGAGACTACTGTGAAAGGGAGTGTTTCCCCATACTCGTTCTCCTATTGCTTGTTATTGGTCTATAAAAAGGCTACTGATTTTTGTAGATTAATTTTGTAACCTACCACTTTCCTGAAAATGTTGATCAGTTCTAGGAATGGAATTTTTGGGATCTCCTGGGTATAGTATCATATCATCTGTGAAAAGGAATAATTTGACCTCTTCTTTTTCAATTAGTACTCCTTTAATTTCCTTCTCTTGTCTTACTGCTCTAGCCAGAGTTTTAAGCACTATATTGAAAAGGAGTGTCCTTGTCCGATTTTTATGAGAATGCTTCCAGCTTTTTTCCATTTAGAATGGTGTTGGCTGTGGGTTTGTTATCATATATGGCTTTAATTATATTGAGGTATGTTCCCTCCAGTCTGGTTCCCTTTAGAACTTTTATCATGAATGCATGCTGAATTTTGTTGAAAGCCTTTTCTGCATTTGTTGAGATGTGGTTTTTACCTTTGAGTCCATTTATATGATAATGTTTATTGACTTGCATCTCTGGAATAAAGCCTGCTTGATCATGGTGAATGGTCTTATTGATGATGTACATCTATATGTGGTTTGCAAGTATTTTGTTGAGAATTTTTACATCTGTGTTCATTAAGGATATGGATCTATAGTTTTCTTTTTTGGTTGTGTCTTTCCCTGGTTTTTGATGCTGGCTTCATAGAAGGAATTTGGGAGTTTTCCCTCTGTTTCTATCATTTTGAATAATTTAAGTAGTGATTGGTTGGAGGTCTTATTTAAGTGTTTGGTAGAATTCTGTTGTAAATCCATCTGGGCCTGGGCTTTTTTTTTTTATTTTTTTTAGTTGGGAGGTTTCGTATTACTGTTTCAATTTCCTTATATTTTATGGGTCTGTTTAAACTGTTGATCTCTTCTTGGTTTAACTTTGGTGGTTCCATGATTTTAGATATCCAACCATTTCTTTTAGGTTTTCAAATTTAAGAGAGAATAAGTTTTTAAAGTATTCCCTTATAATGTTCTGGATCTTTTGGGTGTCTGTTGTGATGTTTCCCCTTTCATCTCTGATTTTATTTGGATTTACTCTTTCTCTGTTTTGGTTAACTGGGCTAAGGGTCTATCTTGTTTAGCTTTTCAAAGAACCAGTTCTTAGATTCATTGATTCTTTGTATTGTTTTGTTTCTATTTCATTAATTTCTGCTCAGATTTTTATTATTTCTTCTCTTCTGGGTTTGGGTTTCATTTGTTTTTGCCTTTCCAGAGTCTTGAGTTGCACTTTTCAGTCATTTATTTGTGTTATTTCTGATTTTTTAAGGCGCTTAGAGCTATATACTTCCCTCTTAGGAATGCTTTTAAAGTGTCCCAGAGGTTTTGTTGTGTTGTATTGTCCTTTTTGTTGAATTACAAGAATAATTTTATTTCTTAATTTCTGCTTTGACCCACTCATCATTCAGGAGTGTGTTGTTTAATCTCCATGAGTTCATGTCACTACACAACTAGGGCTTCTTCCAGTGTTGATTTTAAGTTTTATTGTACTGTGGTCTGATAGAATGCATGAAATTATTTCAATTTTTTTTGTATTTGTTGAGGTTTGTTTTGTGCACCAGTATGTGATCAGTTTTTGAGAAAATTCCATGGGGTGCTGAATAGAAAGTATGTCCTTTGGTGCTTGGGTAGAATATTCGAAAGATGTCTGTTAGGTCCATTTGATGTATGGTATCATTGAATTCAGACGTCTCTCTGTTTATTCTTTGTCTGGTTGACCTGTCTAATGGAAACAGTGGGGTATTTGAAGTCCCCTACTATTACTGAGTTGGGGTTAATCTGTGTCTTAAAGTCCTGTAGTGTTTTTATGAATTCAGGTGCACCAGAGCTTGGTGCATATTTGTTCACGATTGTAATATCTTTGTGGTTAATTGTTCCTTTGACCAGAATGAAGTGACCCTCTTTATCTCTTCTTACTGGTTTTAGTTTGAAGTCTATTTTGTCAGATTTTAGAATTGCAACCCCTGCCTGTTTCTTAGTGCCATTTGCTTGAAATATTCTTTTCCATCCTTTCACCTTAAGGTAGTGCCTATCCTTGAAGATGAGATGGGTTTCTTGCAGACAACAAAAAGATGAGGGGGGTTTTTGTATTTTGGTTTTTTTTTTTTATATTTTATTATTTCAATTTTATGTGTATGCGTGTATTGCCTGAATGTAGGTAAGTGCACCCATATCATGCAATGCCCGTGGAGGACAGAAGAGGCTGTCGGATCCCCTGGAACTGGAGTTACAGACAGTTGTTAGCTGCCATGTGGGTGCTGGGATTCGAACCTGGGTCTTCTGCAAGAACAGTCAGTGTTCTTAACCACTGAGCCCTCTCTCCAGCCCCGGGTTTTGTTTCTTAATACATTCAACTAGCCTGTGTCTTTTGACTGGGGAGTTCAGTCCATTGATATTTAAAGTTATTATTGAAAGATGTGTATTGTTTGCCATCATTTTGATTACTGTTCCCATTCTTTGTCTAATTTTGTTTCCACAATTACACCTTCATTTAGTTTCTTTCTATTGCCCCTGGAGTATAGTTGTTCCTTTCTCCATTCTTTTTATTGTTTCAAGTATTTTTTGAAGGGTTGGTTTTGTGGATATGTATTCTTTCAGCCTATTTATGTCATGGAAGATTTTTCTTTCCCCTTAACTATAACAGACATTTTTGCTTGGTAAATTATTCTTGGTTGGCATCTATGGTCATTTAGAACTGGAAATACCTTGGTCCAGGCTCTTCTTGCTTTCATAGTTTACATTGATAAATCAGCTGTAATTCTGATGGGTTTTCCTTTATATGTGAGTTTTTCTTTTGCAGCTTTTAGTATTTTCTCTTTGTTATGTACATTTAGTGTTTTTACTATGATGTGCCGTGAGGAGTTTCTTTTCTGGTCCTATTTAGTGTTCTATGTGCTTATATTTGTATGGGAATGTCTTTCCTTAATTTTGGGAAATTCTCTTCTACAATCCTGTTTAAGATCTGGTCAGTACCGTTAACCTGAAATTCTTCTCCTTCCTCTATGCATATGCTATATAGATTTGGTCTTTTCATGGTGTTCCACATCACCTGCATGTTCCATTCCTGTGTTTTAAATTTTTTTTTTTGTACTCTTTACTTAAGCAGTCCAGTTCAACTTTACCTTCCAACGTTGATATTGTTTTCCATTTCATTCATTCTAGTGGTGAGGCTTTCTCCTGTTGTTTCAAATCAGCTTACTGAGTTTTTCACTTCCTTCTTCATTTCAACCTGAATTTTCTCCTATGTTTTTGTGTATTTTGTGAACTCAGTCAGAAGTTTATCCCTATCTTCTTTTAATTCTTTGTGTGTTCTTTAAATTTGTTGAATTCCTTGATCATGTTTATAATTGTTCTGTTAAATTCTGTGTCTTGGGTTACCTCTAGGGGGTTCTCCTTGTAGAACTCTTCTACAGTACTGGTGGAGTTTGGTGGGAACAAACTGTTTTGGTTTTCCATATTATTTTTCCGTTGCGATTTTGGCATGTGAATTTCTTTTGTTGTTTGTGATTCTCATATGAAATTCAAGCCTTCTTTTGTTGAGTTGAAGTCTGCTTCTATTTGAATTATTGGTGTGCTTTGGTTGTTTTCTTATTGGGTATGTAAAGCTGGTTGGTCTAGGTTTCATGTTCACTCATTTTATTTTGGGGGGAACTGATAGCTTCAGATCAGCTACTCAGGAGCTCCCACAGAAGCCCAAGTCAGGCTCCAGTCAGGTACATCAGGCTTCCTTCTAACGTTTGGACCCCTACTAGTGGGTACTCAAGCACAATTTGGGAAGTTCGCTAAGGGGAGGCCTGATTTAGCACCCTCAGGTGGTCTGCTAAGGTCTCAGCTCTTGCTTTAGGACAGAGAGGTCTGCCCCTGGTAAAGTAGGAGCTGCCTCACGTAATCCCAGTCAGGGGTTGGGCCCTGCATGATTTGGGCAAGGTCACCTCCACAAGGAGACTGGTTCCAGGCACTCTCAGGAGGTCTGAAGGGTCAGCCCCTACCCTACTGTAAGGCAGAGAGGTCTATCCCTGGGTCATAGGAGGGGGCCTCAAGTAATCCCAATTAGGGTGTTAGACACTGTGCAGTTTGGGGAAGCTCATCACGTGGAGGCCTGATCCAGGCACTCTCGGGCAGTTTGCTGAAATCTCAAGCCAAGAGCACATTTTTATATCTGCAGCATCTGTAGTAGTACACCCTGAATCATTCAGGATACTAGTAGTTTTGTTTCATTTTGGATTTTTGTTTGGTTAAGCAAGGTCTCACCATGTAGTCCAGGCTAGCCTGGAATTTAGAGTCCTCCCTCAGCCTTCAGAGTGCTGGAATTACAGTGGTGGGTTACCACACTACCACATCCAGGTTTTTTTCTTTTTCTTGGCCAGTTTGGTGAAGATTTTACCATTATTGATCTCTTCACATACCAGCTTTGGTTTCGTTGCATTTCTCCATTGTTTTCCTGCTTCAGGTTTATTGATTTTCATTCTTACCTTTATTGTTTCCTTCCTATGATTGATTTGGGTTTAATGCGCTTGGGGGCAGGGCAGTGGAAACTGAGGCCATTAAGTGAAGCCTTTCTGAGGTAGAGTTTAATGCATACCTGGTGTGGTGGCTCTCTTCTGTAATCCCAGCACTTGGGAGCCTGAGGCAGAAGTATCATGATTTTGAGGCTATCATGAGCTAGTGAGACCCTGTCTCAAAAAATAAGATAAGTGGTTTAGTGTTGTAAACGCTTTAGTTACAGTGTTCTCAGATGTATTTTCCAGGTGGTTGTAGTGATTTCTAAAAAAATTCTGAGTGTGAGGCAGGTCCGATCGTTATATGTCTTTCTTTTATTCCAGTTCTGCCTCTGTGCTTCTGTGCCTTCACCCCAACTGCAGAAATGATTAAATCCCAGGTAAGTCATTTGTTTATTCCAAACTTTGTTTTCTATTGTAGTTTGGAAATTTATATGTATCCAGAAAGTGGAGAGCAGAGTAGACTTGGGCAGGAAGGACGGCTCAGTGGCTTTGAGACCACTTGCTGCACAAGTTTAGGGACCTGAGTTTGGGTCCCAGCACCCCTCTAAAGAATCTGGGTGTTGCTCTAGGTCGGTAACCCCAGCACTGTGAGGGGCAGAGCCAGGAGGATTGCTGGGGCTTGCTGGACTAGCCTAACTCCAGGCTCAGGGAGAGGCTCTGTCTCATGGGACTAAGACAGCGTGCTAGAGCTGGGCATGGTAGTGCATGCCTGTAGGCCCAGCACTTGGGAGGCAGAGGCAGAGGCAGGTGGATCTCTGTGGTGAATTCAAGGCCAGCCTGGTTTACATAGCGAGTTCCAGGCCAGCTGGGGCTACAGGGAGACCCTGTTTCAAAAAGACCTGGAAAAAAAATAAAAGCATGCTAGAGCAGGACACCTGATGTCATCCTCTGACCTCCGTGCTTGCACAAGTGCATGCCTCCAAGTACCTACACACAAATAAAATTGAGTTTGGCTCAAGGAAAATATAGTAAGCTAACAGATCAATACCAGCTATCAAGGAGCAGTTTGATTGTCTTACATTGATTATGAATACCAGTGCCTTGGTTCTCTACATGTGTCTGAGCCAACTCTGTGGGTCTTCATTTTAGAACTCAGTAAATATGTTTACATTTCCCTCTGTCCTCCTGGGTGTGGGGGCCATTAATCCCAGCAAGCAGAGGTGAGGGGCATTTCTGTGAGATTGAGGCCAGCCTGGTCTACATAGTGAGTTCCAGGAGGCCTGGGACTAGGGAGACCAGGTCAACAAAACAAAGGCATTCCCCTTTGTTCCTCACAGGCATCACTGTTCTTGCTTCCCAGAGCTTGTTTGTGTATGTTTACAAATATAAGGTGGCATGTGAATAGACTGTTCTGTTTATATGTTTCATGTTTTAAATTTATAGATTTAACTTCTTAGAGGATTTATAGAAAAATTGAACAAAAGTATAGAGTGATCCTACATAGTTCC
>NW_008359441.1:2654576-2671647 GCF_000622305.1 Nannospalax galili | reverse complement strand
TTTTGTCTTTTTGAGACAGGTCTCCCTGTAGCCCCAGCTGGCCTGGAACTCACTATGTAGATCAGGCTGTTGAATTCACAGGGATCTGTCTGCCTCCTGAGTGCTGGGATTAAAGGCATGAGCCCTATGCCTGGCTATTTGTTATTTTTATTTAATGTCTATGAGTGTATTAATTGTATGTACGTAAGTCTACCTGTGTCATGCAGTGTTTAGGTCAGAAGAGGGTGTTGGATCCCCTGGAACTGGAGTTATGCATGGTTGTTAGCCATCGTGTGGGTGCTGGGAATCGAAGCTGGGTCCTCTGCAAGAGCAGTCAGTGCTCTTAACTGCTGAGCCATCTCTCCAACCCCCCTTTTTCTTTCTTAAAGATTTTTAAAAATTTTAATTTATGTCTATGAGGGAGGTATGTACATGTGTGTGCAGGTGCAATGGAGGCCAGAAGAGGGCATTGGATCCCCTGGGGTTGGGAGCCACCTGACATGGGTGTTGGGTACCAAATTTTTGTCCTCTGGAAGACCAGGACTCTTAACTGTGAGTACTGTTAACTGTTAAACCATCTCTCCAGCCTTTGTCCTAATTTTTATTATTCAGTAGCATAGCTTTTTTTTTTTTTTTTAATTCTTTTTGAGACAGGGTCTCCCTGTAGCCCCAGCTGGCCTGAAACTCAATATGTAGACCAGGCTGACCTTGAACTCATGCCTGCCTCTGCCTGTGGAGTGCTGGGATTAAAGGTATGTGCCACCACACCGGGCTCAGCTTTGGGTTTTTTTTTTTTTTTTGAGACAAGGCCCTCCTATGTAGCCCAGGTTGGTCTGGAAACTCACTATGTAGTCCAGGCTTGACTTGAACTCATGATCCTCCTGCTTTAGCTTCCCAAGTACTGGGATTACAAGTGTGTACCACCACAGCTAATACACCCCTTGGAGGTCATTCCTTATTAGAGCATAGAGAGCTGCCTCATTCCTTTAACCTAATTTTTTTTTAACCTTTTTTTTTTTTTTTTTTTTTTTTTTTTTTTTTTGGGATGGGGTCTCCCTTGTAGCCACAGCTGGCCTGGGACTCAGTATGGAGACTAGGCCAGCCTATGGAGGCCAGGCTGGCCTCTATCTCACAGAGATTGCCTGCCCCTGCCTGGTCCTGGGATTAAAGGTGTGCAGTACTATGCCTAACTTTTAAAAAAATGTTTTTTGGAGAGAGAGTTCAGCAGTAAAGAGCACTGGCTGCTCTTGAAGAGAACCCATGTTTAGTTCCCAGCGCCCACATGGTGGCTAAAAACCATAACTAGTTCCTGGGGACCTGATGCCCTCTTCTGACCTCTGTGAGCACTTACATATAATGGGTGCACTTACATATAATGCAGGCAAAATAAATTAAAAAAAAAATTTTCCCAGGTGTTGTGGCACACACCTTTAATCCCAGAACGCTAGAGGCAAAAGTAGATCTTTGTAGATTCAAGGCCAGCTTTAATTTTTGTGTGTGTGTCCGTATGCTACAGCACAAATACTTGGTTAGAGGACAGCTTATGGGAGTTGGTTCTTTGCTTTCCACCATGGTGATTGAACTGAAGCGTCAGGCTTGGCGACAGATGCCTTTATACACTGAGCCATATTGCCAGCCTTCCTCCCCCCTTAGGCTGTATGTTAAGACTATATACATAACAAATGCATATAAATAAAGGACTGGGGCTATAGCTCAGTAGTTGGTAGAGTGCTTGCCTTGCATGTTTGAGGCCCTAGGTTTGATCCCTAGTATGCCCCCCCCCCGTGCAAAAAAAATAAAACCCCCAAAAACAAAACCCTTGCTTAAAGTGGGTGTTATGTACACACCTGGATTAAGATATTGACCTGTTATTTATGATGCATTCTCCAAACTCTGCTGGTAGGTTAAAATATTACAAAACTTTTAAAAATATTTTATTATTTTTACATGTATTGCCTGCATGTAAGTAAGTTCACCCTCTGAGCTGTTTTGCCAGTTCTTTGGCTTCAAATTATGACTGATTACTAGTGTTCAGGAGAGAACATGCACTGTGGGGGCACTGTAAAATGGTGCAGTCTTCCTGGGCAGCAGAGAATGGCAATATTTATCGAGCAGAGCTAGCAACAGGTTGAAGCTGTGTCTAGAAATTTTGCTGGAAGGTGAGCCATGCAAAATCTCTGGGTCATAGTCTAGTTGTAGCTTTCCTGATGTTCACAGAGACCTGGTCTGGGGAAGTCATCGGAAAGGGCATAAGAAACATGAAGAGGCAGTTCTCCACATAGTCTGTCCCTCTGATGGGGTCACAGTGTGCACCCAGTGTTGAATGTCTGGCAGGACTGTGTTAGAGGGAGTGGGATGTTCAACCACCGGCTCGCAGCAGTCGACTAAAGCAGATCACTTTGTAAGACAGAGTGAGTGTTCTCATCTGATCCAGAGCAGTCTGGTGTGAAAGGGAGATGTCATCAGCACATGCTCAAAACAAACCAGAATAAGTGCAGAAGAGAATCAGCTAAGCCTGCCTGGGCTAATGAAAGGGTGGCAGAGGCAGCAGGTATCTTGATAGCCTTCAAATGCCTCTTCAAAGGGCCCTGTTCCAGTCTATACTAGAAGCAGCTTGTGTCCTTAGGGGATTCCTGCTATCCTGCACATCTTCCTGGGACCTTCCTTTAGCTCTCTTGTATCTTTGTCCTTCCTGTGTCCTTTTGGGATGATTATATTAACATTCTTCAGTGGCTTATTGAGAAAGGGTGTGAGAAATACTTTTTGGAAAAACTACTATTTCTGAAAAGTCTATTTTGATAGCTTTGCACCAATATAGATGCACCCCTTTCCTGGCTGTAGTTGTCAGTCTTTGCTTGATGCAGTTTCGAGCTGTTACTAATTACATATATGTTTATTGACTGTATACGCATTTAAGTTCTAATTTTAAAATAATCTGGGGAGTGGGGGGGATCATATCTATGGTACGTGTGTGGAGGTCAGAGGACAACTTGGAGGAGTGGATTCTCTCCTTCTACCATGTGGGGCCTGGGGAAGGAGCTCTGGTCATCTGGCTTGGTGGCAGCCCTTTGCCTGCTGAGCTATCTGGCTGGCCTGATTTTTGAGTCACTTGACTCTGCTGGAATGCCAGATTATATTCTCATCCCTCCAGTGGTTTGTCTGATCCTGAATTTGTGGCAGTTTTCCTGCTTTTGCCTCCCAAGTGCTGGGATTAACAGGTGTATACTACTATGCCTAGCCTTAAATGTATATTTTATAGATTTACTTATGGGGGCTGGAGAGATGGCTCAGCAGTTAACACTTGCTGTTCTTCCAGAGGACCCAGGTTCAATTCCCAATATGTTGGGTTCCGACATGCGGGGAGGGGGAAAGAGAGATCCTCGGAGCCATCCGATAATCCGTTTCTCCCCTCGGGGCTGAGCGGGATGGTGAGTGCGCGGCTCAAAAGGAACACACAGAGTCAGAGTAGGAACACGCTTTATTGCAGCAGGCACAGGTATTTAAAGGCAAAGTCTCACGGCGGGAAGTTTGAGCCGTGAGTGACAGTTGCTTCTGGTGTCGCGGACCTATGGGCTGAGGGGCCACTCCCTCTGTACGCCAGGAATGAGGCAGGGCCAGGTGGAGCCAATCCTATGTCTGGGATGAGTTTCCCCATCCCTCCCCCTTGACCTGTGCCGGGCGCTATCTTGGCAAGAATTGAAAGTGACCGAACAGGTGGGCCGACTCTAGGTCAGGCTGTGGAAGTGCTCCGGAACTCATAGGCCCAGGGTGTGGCTGCACTCAGACAGTCCCGACACCAATACCCATATGATGGCTAACAGCCATCTGTACCTCCAGTTCCTGGGGATCTGGCATCCTCTTCTGGCTGCTAGGCATTGCACACACATGGTGCACTTACATGCAAGACACTCACATTTTTTTTTAAAAGGTGTATTTATGAGGACTTGCCCACAGAGGCTATGAGAGGATGTCAGATTCCCTAGAGTTTGAGTTACAGATGGTTGTGAACCACCTGGTATGGGTGCTGGGAACTGAACTCGGGTCCCCTTAATTGCTAAGCCATCTTTCCAGACTCTTTAAATGTATATTATTTTTTGGTCTTTTTGAGACAGGGTCTCCCAGTAGCCCCAGCTGGCCTGGAACTCACTATATAGACTAGACTGGCTTTGAACTCAGATTCACTTGCCTCTGCCACCCAAGTGCTGGGACTTTAAAGGCGTGTACCATGACACCCGGCTAATAGTGATAATTCTTAACACATGATAATATATATATCACTGTAGATCAAGGGCTCTCAAACTATGACCTATTATTCAGGTGGCTTGATGCCTTCTTTGTGGATGGTCCACAAGCCAAGACTGGTTTTCACTTTTTTTTTTAATGCATATGCGTGTATTGCCTGCATGTAGGTAAGTGCACCCATGTCGTGCAGTGCCCATGGAGGACAGAAGAGGCTGTTGAATCCCCTGTAACTGAAGTTAGGGACAGTTGTTAGCTGCCATGTGGGTGCTGGGATTCAAACCTGGGTCTTCTGCAAGAACAGTCAGTGTTCTTAACCACTGAGCCCTGTCTCCAGCCCCTGGTTTTCACATTTTTAAATGGTTCTAAGAAAATTGAAAAAATATTTTGTGAGCTGGATGTAGTGGTACATATCTTTAATCCTAGCACTTAAGGCAGAGGTAGGCGGATCTCTGTGAGTTCGAGGCCAGCCTGGTCTACGTTGCAGGCCAGCTGGGGCTACAGGAACCCTGTTTCAAGAAGACAAAAAAAAAAAAAAATGTGCTTTGAAAATTACATGAAATTCAAATTTTGGTGTCCATAAACCAAGTTCTATTGGAGCACACTCAGGCCATTTGTTTATGAATCATCTATGCCCACTTCAGTTGTATGAGGGCGGAGTTGATTAGTTTCAGGAGAGACTACATATAGCTTATAAAATCTAAAATATTTACTACTCAGCCCTTTTTGGGAAGTTTGCCAGTTCATTTCAGAAATAGTCTCAGCACTTCAAAGTTTCCATGGTTTCTTTTGAAAAGTATTTTGTCAGTTTTATTGTTGTGCCTTTGAAGACACTCCCTCTTAATGTGGGACTTTTGCTATTTATTCTACTTAGGGCTAGTGGAGTTTTTTGAGACAGGGTTTCCCTGTAGCCCCAGTTGGTGTGGAATTCCTATGTAGACTAGTCTGGCCTCCATCTCAGAGATACGCCTGCCTCTGCCTCCCAAGTGCTGGGATTTTAAGGCATATGCCACCATGCCCAGCACTAGTGCAGGTTTTTTGATCTGTGGTCTGATGTGAACCATTTGGAGGTATTCAGATTTATTATCTCTTCAGACCATGTTTTTACTCCATTTTCCCATTCAGGCGTCCATCTGAGACTTAGATCTTTTAACTTGTCCTGTGTAGTGTTTGTTCCTTCTGTGTTTAGTCTGGATATTCTTTTTTAATTTTATTTTTTGTTTTTATGTCTGTTTTGTCTGCATATATGTGAGTGCACCATGTGCATGCAGTGCCCTCAGAGGTCAGAAGAGGGTGTCAGATCCCCTGGAACTAGAGTTGCAGGCAATTGTTAGCCACCATATGGGTACTGGAAATTGGTTCTGGATCCTCTGAAGAACAGCAAGTCTTCTTAACCACTGAGCAATCTCTCCAGCCCCATAGTCTGGATATTCTTTACTGACATATCTTCCAGTTTACAAATCTTTAGATGTGTAATTGACTTTTACGTCAAACTACATAAAGATGTCTTCTCTACCACTTCTGTCGCTTGGAAAGGTAGAGGGCTCTGTAGTTGTATGTGATAATTTATCATTGGAAAATCCAGCTTCTGCATTTCAATGTTCAAAGCTTCAATTCTCTAATTTTTAAAAAATATTTTATATGTATGAGTGTTATGCCTACATGTGTATAAGTGCACCCATGTGCAATGCCAATGGAGGTCAGAAGAGGGTGTCAGTGAAATTACAGATGGTTGTTAGCTGCCATGTGGGTCCTGGGAATCAAGTTCGGGTCCTCTGTAAGAGCAGCCAGTGCTCTTAACCACTGAGCCATCTCTCCAGCCTCCCCCCCTAATTTTTTTTTTTTCTGGTCTTTTTAAGACAGGGTCCCCCTGTAGCCTGAGCTGTCCTGGAACTCACTACGTAGACCAGGCTGGCCTTGAACTCACAGAGCTCTGCCTGCCTTTGCCTCCCAAGTGCTGGGGCTATAGGCGTGCACCACCATGCCCAGCTAGCCCCCTAATATTTATTAGCACAAAAATGATGCCTGTATGAGCATCATCACTGTACTGGTAACAACAGACTGAACATTTATGTCTGTGCAGTTTTCTTTATATACATACATGTGTGCACACATGCACACAATGAACAGAAAACATTTTATTAATTTTAGATACCCATTAAATAGGACAGATACAGGAATCAATAAATGTCTTAATATTTTTAGAGCTGTGACAAGACAGTGAACAAGATGCTGTTCTATGTAAACTATCATGGTGCATCACTAACATGGCAAGAGTAAGTGTCCATATCTTTGCTGAATCACCCAAAGCTAATCATTTTAGAATGAAAAATGTATCATTTCAGGGATCGGTTTCATTCACGGATGTAACTGTGGACTTCACCCAGGAGGAGTGGGAGCAGCTGGACCCCTCTCAGAGAATTCTATACATGGATGTAATGCTGGAGAATTACAGCAACCTGCTTTCTGTGGGTAAGGACAGATTTAGAATTAGCATTTATGTCCTTTCTCAGTTGCCAAAAATTAGGGTTCCTGAATTACTAAGTGGTGGTATCCATGCTGACATTGAGTACAGCCTCCAAGTTCTCTCTCTTTATTTTCAAGGTTCCTGGTGTCCAAATAGTTAGGAGCTGCGTTCTGTCAGGAAACTCTCTAGTATTATCAAGCTGATTTTTGAGGGGGAATGACAAGAGTTGCAGTTGTAGGTAGAACGGCTACTTCAGACCTCTAGGGAGACACAAGAAGGTGAAAAGCCAGAAGTGATTTTGAACAGTTTGAGCACCTTTGAGATTTGCAAGGGTTCATATATCCTGGCCTGGCCTTGAACCCCACTTGTAGCTGAAGATGACCTTGAACTTCAGGTCCTTCTGCCTCCATCTCTCTAGTGCTGGGATTATAGGCATGCAGTGCCACTTCTGATTTTATGTGCTTCGGATTGAACCCAGGGCTTTTCTTGTATGAGGGGTAAGCACTGTGTCAACTAAGCTCATTCCCAGCCCCTTTGAGATCTTAAGAATCTATTTTTCATATCCTAAAACCTTTAGAGATGACTGAGAACTGATGGCCGTCCCTCTGATCCAGTCATACCTCCCAGTACACAGCTGTCTGTGCTTATAGATACTTGCTCACACATGTTCATACTTGGTATTATGCTTATTCTCAATTTGCCAGAATGGTGACTTACGTATTTTAGCACATGAGGCTTTTTGATACAAGAGTGACATTGCTGTCATAAAACAGTAACAGGATTACAAGGAGTAGCTTAATACATAAGATAAAAGCAAAGGTTATTAAAAAGTCTAGGCCAGGGACTGGAGAGATGGTTCAGTGATTAAGAACACTGACTGCTCTTGTGGAGGACCCAGGTTCAATTCCCAGCACCCACTTGGCAGCTAACAACCATCCTAACTCTAGTTCCAGGGGAATCTAACACTCTTCTGATCTCTGCGGATATTGCAAGGCACAGGCGCACTTACATCATGCGGGCAATAAACTCATACACATAAAATAAATAGGTGTGGTGGTGCATGCCTTTAATCCCAGCACTCTGGAGGCAGAGGCAGGTGGATCTCTGTGAGTTCAAGATAGGGTGATGTGGCCCTGTAGATTAGTGCAGGTGAAGTAGGGGTACAGTAAAAGGAGAAGCAGAAAATTATGAAGACATCATCACTCTCCAACAACCACAGTGTCCAAAGCAGTGAACTCAGCAGGAGTAGGCGGCTGTGTTGAAGGACCTGACTTTAGAGCTCCAACAGTGCCATCCATTTGCAAAACAGTCTTCAGAGACTTGGAGCATTGCAGTGTGATGGTCTCTGCAAGCCTGTGCTTCTGAGCCCAATGACCTGAATTCAGTCCCTGGGACCCACATGATGGAGGGTGAGAACCAGCTCCCACAGATTGGCCGTTGATCACCACTGAACATGCCATGGCATGCACATAAAATAAATAGTAATAAAAAGAAATGTTGCCGGGCATGGTGTGGTGCACACCTTTAATCCCAGCACTCGGGAGGCAGAGGCAGGTGGATCTCTATGAGTTCAGGGCCAGCCTGGACTACCTAGTGAGTTCCAGGACAGCTGGGGCTACAGGGAGACCCTGTCTCAAAATGACCAAAAAAAAAAAAGAAAAAAAAAAAGAAATGTTAAAGTTATTTTGGGGGCTAGGGAGATGGCACACACAGATCCCCAGAACACATAAATGCTGATTGGCCATGGCAGCATGCCTGTAATTTTAGCCTTGGAAGGCTGAAACAGAGCAAGCTGGCTAGTAGACTAGCTGTTATCTGTGAGCTCTAGGTTTGATCGAAAGACTTTGCCTTGATGAATAAGATGGAGGAACTATTGAGGATGATTCCTGATATGAACCCCAGTGCTCCTCATGAACACACACACACAAACACAAACATATATACATACACATGCACACCACACACATGAAAATGGGCTGACAAGATGACTCAGTCGATAAAACCCTTGCCATACAAGCCTCACAGTCCATGTGAAAATGGAAGGAGAGAACTGACTCTGCACAGGTACCCTCTGCACCCTCCCACATAGTTTTTGAGTCCAAGTCTCACTGTGTAGCCCTGGGTGGCTGGAACTCACTGTGTATTCTGGCTCACCTTGAACTCCTAGAAATCCACCTGCCTCTGCTTTCCAAGTGCTGGGATGTGTGCCACCATGCCAGGCCAGTAATAGATTTTTAAAGTTATTTTGGTGTAAGAGGTGTAGCTCAGTTGATAGACTGCTTGCTTAGCATATACAAAGCCCTGGATTTGATCCACGGCACCTCATAAAAAGTAGCCAGGTGTGGTGGTACACACCTTTAATCCCAGCACTTGGGAGGCAGAGACAGGCGAATCTCTGTGAGTTCAGGGCCATCCTGGTCCACATAATGAGTTCCAGGACAGCTGGGGCTACAGGGAGACCCCCGTCTCAAAAAGACAAAAAAAAAAGAAAAAAAAAAATCCACCAACCCAGCATGGGGCTGGACAAATGGTTAAGAGCATTGGCTGCTCTTACAGAGACCCATGTTCAGTTCCCAGCACCCATATGGTGGCTAACATTTCCAGGGTATCCGAAACCCTCTTTTGGCCTCGTGGGCATTGCACAACACAAGTGCACTTATATACATTCATGTAAAGCACTCATACACAAAAATAAAGGAATGTTATTTTAAAAAACTGAGCATGCTAGTACACACTTATAATACTAGCATTTGGAATGTGGAGGCAAGAGAATGGGGAGTTCAGGGTCATCCTCTACTATATAGTAAATTTGAGGCCAGCCTGGGATACATGAGACCTTGTCTCAAGGAAATATTTGGGGGCCAGGTGTGGTGACACATGCTTGTGATCACAATACTTTTGGGGCAAAAGCAAGATGATTGCTGTAAGTTTTAGGCCAGCTTAGTCTACACAGTGAGACCCTGGCTCAGAAAAAAAAATTAGAAATTCATATAGATGAACAGAGTAGAAAACAGGAAAGAGATGAGAAGCAGGTAGGCCAGTGCTGGTGCTCACAGTAGCCTAGAATCAGCACATCACTTGCCTCAGTTCACCTAGGTTTGTCCATGTAGCATCTTCACTGGCTTACCTTCTTGGTCTCTAACTGTCCGTTGTCCTTGAGGATACTTTGAAGTCTTCGTTCCTGGAATGGCCATCCTTCCCATGTCATCATGATGACTTTTGTTGTTGCTTGGGGCCAAGGGTAGGGGCTATTGAGACAAGCTGTCTTTAGCCCAGACTGGTCTTGAATGCATGCCAGTCTTTCTGCCTTGGCTTCCTGAGTGTTGGGATTACAAGCATGAGCCACATCATCCAGTTTTGACATTTGCTTTGATTTTACTGTTCCTACACACTTTAGGGTCATTTGTCATCTGGCAATGCTATTGTGTCACAGTCGTGCCACCCCTGCCCCTTTTTTTTTTGCCACAAGATTTTTAATATTTCTATGTTTTCCTTTCAAGGTTTAAGAGATGAGAAAATTTTGCATTGGGAATTTTAATGCTGGGGGACTGGGTCCCAAACTAAAGAGTCAACTCTATGATATGAACATTTGTGGGGACTTCACATTCTGTAACAGAGGAAGGACTGACAAAGTACATTTCATTGTGTTCTATCCTAGAAGTCTGGAAGGCTGATGACCAGATGGAGAGGGACCATAAAGACCCTGATGAGCAGACGAGGCAGTTCGTAATTCTTAAGAACCAGTCAGCAATTGAAGAAAGAGGCAATCTCTTTGGAAGAACATTAAATCTGAACACAGACTTTGTGTCATTAACACAAGTTCCCTATAAATATGATTTATATGAAAAAACTTTGAAATGTAATTCAGACTTGCTTAATAGTAATAGAAGATGTGTAAGAAAAAAAGGCGGTGAATGTGGTGGATTTGGAAAACCACTTTTGCATCTGAAGCAAGAGAAAGCCCATCCTGGAGTAGAGTACTCTGAATATAGTGAAAATGGAAAAGCCATCAGCCACAAAGAAGTCATTTTTAATCATCAGAAAATTAAGAACTTGGTTCAGCCTTTTATTTGTAATTACTGTGACAAAGCCTTCTCCTTTAAGTCACTTCTCATTAGTCATAAGAGGATACATACTGGAGAAAAACCCTACGAATGTAATGTTTGTAAGAAAACCTTCTCCCACAAGGCAAACCTTATCAAACACCAGAGAATCCATACTGGGGAGAAGCCCTTTGAGTGTCCCGAGTGTGGAAAGGCATTTACTCACCAGTCAAACCTCATCGTACACCAGAGAGCACACATGGAGAAGAAGCCCTATGAGTGTAGCGAGTGTGGCAAGACATTTGCTCAGAAGTTTGAACTCACCACACACCAGAGAATTCATACGGGAGAGCGACCCTATGAGTGTAACGAATGTGCAAAAACCTTCTTCAAAAAATCGAACCTCATCATACATCAGAAAATTCACACAGGGGAGAAACGCTATGAGTGCAGTGAGTGTGGAAAGTCTTTTATCCAGAACTCGCAGCTCATCATCCACATGAGAACTCACACAGGAGAGAAACCCTATGAGTGTACTGAATGTGGCAAAACCTTCAGCCAGAGATCAACTCTTAGGTTGCACCTGAGAATCCACACAGGGGAGAAACCCTACGAGTGTTCTGAATGTGGAAAGGCCTTCAGCCGGAAGTCCCGACTCAGTGTCCACCAGAGGGTTCACATAGGGAATAGATCCTGAAGCTGCAGCAAGGTTGCACTGTGGAAAACATTTTCACCAGAATCCTTCCAGTGGGGGACCAACCTTCATGAAGGCACTGAAGGAACATGGCAGTTCACGTGCAGATACAGTCTAACTCAAAAGTTTAAGAAAATGAGGCTCCCATGCGAACATTATACTGCGATTTAATCTTCAGCTAAAAAACACAGAATGCATCCAGTGTAAATACACTCACCTGCAATATTTTAGTAGCTGTCTTGCTTTGTTTTTGTGCTGCTGGGGATCAAACCCAGGGCCTTGTTTGTGCTGGACAAATGCTTTACCATTGATCTACACCACAACCCAATGAGCTTTTTCAAGTCCTGAGTAAATCAACTATTCCAGGAAATACAAACTATATGTGGACAGTGCCCTAGGTATTTATATATAAGAATGTGCCACAGAACACAAATTGTTTAAAATCTGAATATGAATTTAATAGTCACTAGGAATTTGAAATTCTTCTGCGTGCAAACGTTTCCCATACTAAACATTACACATGTGTTTCAGTACCTTTCCAACCCAGTAAGCTTTCCAAGTGAAATACGTGACCGATTTTAAAGTAGCATGTAGCCCGTTTTTCCTACTGCTTGCTGCCATATGTCAGCTGGAGTGACCATTGTTGAACAGCCTCTTCACTAAAGAGGAGAAGATATTGTTGGAGTCTTAACCTGCTTCTAGGTTTGAAGATTTTCTAAAACATTTATATAAACATGCGAGGTCTGAGATGATGAAGATGAAGTGAGTGAAAGGCAAATTGTGCTCTAGGACTCTCGGCACTGTATATATGTGGTTAAACTACAGAGTAAGATTGTCAGTGCAGAGTACCCTCAGCCGTGCTTTTTTTTCTTTTTAACCTGTGAGGGGTTTACATACAAATGCATGTCTATTTCCAAAATACTGTATAGGCCAGAAAACTATTTTTGTATGTTTTCATTTCCTCGTAATGCTTTATGAATTTTTCTGCAAAACTTGGGTAGGGTGAATTGCGTAGTCACAAATGTTACATTTCAGAGACGTCAGAAAAACACAACTGTTGAGAGTCACTGTTCATTGGTTTTTATAGTTTCCTTGTGTATAATTCGCTTTAGAAATGAATTGTTGCTGTATTCTGTCATTTAAAGGTAGTATCTCTACTTAAATTTCACTCTTGTCAACGTTCCCCTTTGGAACCTGACTTAGCTGTTACCTTTTCTTTCAGTGGTCTCTACATATGTTGGTGACTAACCCTTAAAAACTACCTTTTTCCATAACTGAAAGATTGGCATTTTAGGCTTGATTTCAAATTCGCAAATTCAGATTTTTTTTCATCATGCATTAGAATTACAGATGACAACCACAACTGGATTTTTATTTTTGAAGATTATTGATTCTATCTTTTAGCATTGAGAAAATACACTTACACACACATGTAACTGCGGGTTTAGTGGTACACTCCTCTAATCTTAGCCCGCTGGAGGCAGAGGCAGGTGGATCTCTGAGATCGAGGCCAGCCTGGTCCACATAGTGAGTGCCAGGTGGGCTGAGACTAGGGAGACCCTGTCAGAAAACAAGCCCCCATACATACATACATACACACACACACACACACACACACACACACACACCCACACACACACACACACACACACCCACACACACACACACACACACACCCACACACACACACACACACACACCCACACACACACACACACACACACCCACACACACACACACACACACACACACACACACACACACACACCATCTCTCTTCAAACCAGGAATTTTGTTTCTAGAAATCTTTAAAAAACTTGCCAGTACTTAAGATGTTATGTTTATCAATGTGTAGTACAGTTTTAGTAAGTACCACAAAAAAATAATTATCAAAGGAATGCTTGAATAAGTTATAGTAAAAATATGCCCTGGCTAAGAGATTTTTTTCATTGAAAAGTGTATAGGAGCAGTCTTTCAGGTCAGATGAGAAAGTATGAGAATATAACAATTTTTATAAAATAAAGATCTAGAGACCTTACATCTGTGTATACTTGTGTCTGTCTCTGCTTGCCCAGCCCAGCTTTTTCCAGGGGTGCTGGGGATCAAACTTGGGTCCTCATGCTTGCCTGGCAAACACTTAACTGAGCAATCTCCATAGCTCCAGCATATTTTCTTTATGAAATCCTTTTTCTGTTTGTTTTGGGCTGATAAATACTTTCACCCCACACCTTTGGCTTGTCACTCCTGATATGCCATTTTGGTGGTACGGACAGGAACCCTCTCCTTGCCTCCCTTGGCCTCTCCACTCTGGTGCTTGTGGCAGGCAAGTGACAGGCCTGTGGCTAGGGCTGATCTCCAGTGAGACCAGAAGTCTTTCAGGCTGTGAGCCAGATGGCCACTGTGTGTCAGGGTGCACACTAAGACCTGCCTTTCAGCCCCTTGTAGAAAGCCTGAGTTTATTACCGAAGGACACTGGCCAAGGCTACACTTCAGTGGTACATGAAGGCAACAGGGAAAGGAGGGTGGCCTGCTCTGTTTGTGGGTTAGGTGGGGTTAGGGACTACTTTTCTTCCTTCTGGGAACTCTTTCACTCTAAGCATGTGATGCAGTTGTCCACAGAGCTCACTAGGCAGATCTGCATATGTTGTAAGGATTTTCTTCCCTCTTTTTCCCCATTCTAGCATTTTCTGCCATTCTCCAGAGCAGGAGAGAACAGTGTCGTGGCTGATGGTATGTATATATACTGTTCCCATCCTGGCTAGACCTAAGAGACCTACAGGTAACTAGGCTTTCATGTTCCCCAGGATGGTGAGTTTCCCCTTCATTAAACTGATTCTTGGCCAGTTCTGTTGATAACGTTTTCCCTTCTAGTTGGGGCCAGCATGGCTAACTGGATAGGTTTGACTCTGGAGTGAACGAGCTTCATATCAACAAGTTGGGAGGGTTTCTGTTCTTCAGGCCCACCTCAGCTTAGAGCATGCCTCAGTCAAGTCAGTGTGGTGAGATGGGGTCTCACCCCAAGGGAGGTCCACTGCCCTTGAGAGATGCCTTCTGGGTGAATATTGCACCTCTGATAGGATTCACCTGGGGGGGGGTGTCTCACGCCTCCTAGTCAATCTGACTCATCCCTGGGTTGTATTCTCAAAAATTAGTGTAAATTTGACCCTCAGACTCTGAAAAAAGAAAACTTAGTTTCCTAACAAAATTGGGTCCTTGTACCCATTCCCAGATGAAGAGCTCTGGCTGCCTCCTGGCACACCAAGTTATAACTGCATCCTACAGTTAGAACTCTTGTCATTTATGAAAGGACCCAGATCTTCTTTATCCATGCCTTCGTGCCTTGTCATGGGACCTCTCAGCTGTGTTACATGTGTCTGATTAGGTTTCATACTAGCCCACCCTCCCTAAACTCAGCCCCAGGTGACATCTTTGAGGACCATTTTTGCTACACTCAAGTACCTGTTCAACCTCTGGCTTCTCTGCCACCAACCAACCTTCCACCTAACAACTGTGCTCCCATTCTCCCTCCTTTTCCTCCCCCTCCACCTGCAGAACTTTCTCCAACTTCTCCTTCCTTGGATACACACTCTGCCTTACATACTGAAAACTCAAGGAACAATTAATAGCTACCCCCCCATGACTTGTCCCAAATATAGTCTAAACTAGGGTCATCTAGCCAAGCTCCCTCCACTTTAATTCAAAGGCTCCACTGTGGCTTTTGACCTAACCTGGCAAGACAATAACTTGGTGCACACATGAGGAAAAGTCTGTTAGGTGGTCTTAAGTTCATGCCTGGGCTGAGGAGTTTATGCTGGTAACCCAGTTACAGCCATACCATTGCTGTGCCTGATACAGAGCCCCACTGATCATATCAGGCCACTGGTATAGGGAACAATGGGGGAATGACTTGTTGGAACTCTTATCTGCTTATTAGAGATGATAACTATAACAAGTTGCAGAGGTTAAGGAGCTTCCAGGAGCTATACACTATATCTGGGCTAGCTAAAAACCAGGCCCAGGTATACAAATGCATCCTAAGATAGGAAGAGAAGCTATCCCAGCCATACATTTTAGAAGCCAAACATCTCCAAATATTGTCCTTGTTTTTTTGTTTTTCATTTTTCTTTTTGAGACAGAGCCTCCCCACAGTCCTAGCTGTCCTGAAATTCACTATGTAGACTAGGCTGATCTCCATCTCAGTGAGTTGCTGGGATTAAAGTCATGCACCACCACACCTGCACAACTCCAAATATTAGACAAAAGCTTCAAAAATAGGCCAAGAACCCCATGCTCCTTTTTCCACTTAACATTTTTTAAATTTTATGTATATGAGTGTTTTGATTACATATATGTAAGTGTACCTGTGCATGTAATGCCCACAGAGTCCAGAAAAGAACATGGGATCCCCTGGAACTGAAGTTACAGACAGTTGTTAGGCACCATGTGGGTGCTGGGAACTAAACCCAGAACTCCTTCAAGAGCAGCCAGTGCTCTTAACCACTGAGCCATCTCTCCAGCTCCCTTCTCCACTTTTTTTTTTTTTTTTTTGGTCTTTTGAGACAGGGTCTCCCTGTAGCCCCAGCAGGCCTGCAACTCACTATGTAGACCAGGCTGGCCTCAAACTCACAGAGGTCTGCCTGCTTCTGCCTTCTGAGTGCTGGGAATAAAGGCATGTGCCACCATGCTGAGCTTATTTTGGCATTTCTGACACCAGGTTCTCCTGTAATGGCCTGGAGCTGTCTAGGGCCTCAAGGACTATATACTCTCTTCTGTAAACTCGTATTTCACTCAGTATGTCCCCCCAAAAGTCTGAATAGCTCCATTCCTGGACACTCCTGTCACACTTTTCTTGAAGTCCCAATATTCTTTAAAGCCTGAAGAAAAAGGTATATAGCCTCTCATGGATAGATTTCTGCCTTCAGGGCTGTTTTGTATATCTATCTTGACAGTAAAAAAAAAATCAAGTGTGGGGAATAGAGAGATGGCTCAGCAGTTAAGAGCACTGAATGCTCTTGCAGAGGACTCCTTTTCACTTCCCAAAAACCACATGGCAGCTAACAACCTTCCCTAACTCCAGTTCCAAGGGATTCCACACCCTCTTATGACCTCTGTGGCATTGCACAAAATACTCATACACATAAAAAAATTCAAGTGGATCCTACATAGAATGGTCCAAAACCTGAGGGCCATAAATGAAGCTGGGGTCCTAATCCACCCCATAATTCCCAAACTTTTTTTTTTTTTTGTCTTTGAGAAAGGGTCTCCATGTAGTGGGGCTGGCCTGGAACTCACTATTTAGACCAGGCTGGCCTTGAACTGACAGAGAGCCACCTGCCTTTGCCTCCCGAATACTGGATTAAAGATGTGCACCACTATGCCTGGCATAATTTTATATCTTCTTAAGGATGCTTTTTGTTGTTAGGGTTCCAAATAGCAGCAGTTTCCCCCCTCCCCAACAGGGACCTCACCTTGAGCTTTGGAGTCAAGGGAAACAAACTCTGCTGAGGAGCAGCCTGCCTCTCCTCTGATCTCCAAAGATAAGCAGATTTTACCTGTTAACCAGAGATTTTAGAAGCTGTTTATCACAACAAGCTTTTAAGAGAGAAAAAGTAAACACTTCCAGACCCTAATCCCACCTGGCAGACTGAAC
>NW_008359441.1:2644244-2649160 GCF_000622305.1 Nannospalax galili | reverse complement strand
GAACTCAAATGTGTATGCCAGAAAAACATTATGGTCCAGTGAAGTAATAGGTATGCTTGCTATACCCATTGATTGTTGTGCTATTTGTACATGTATTAAAATTTAAAACATCAATTTTAGACTTCAAATTCAGTTTATAATACATTATGCATTAATTTTCATCTCAATATTGTCAAAAGTAAAGATGGGTGGTACCAACTGTTTCCCTGGTATGAGACACAGGGCTTCTTGGGCACTAAGTCATTCTTTGTTCCTAACAACAGTCTGAAAGTCTTCCATGTTTCAATTGTAGAAGCTTATTAAACCCTCAGATAGTACCGCATGTACTCCAAAGGCATTCCGACTTGATTGCATAACAAAAGGATAACTCTTCACATTGTTTTTAATGCTAGAATTGGCCAGTGTTGTATGATGGATGAGTTTCAGTTTGTCAATATCATTATAACACATAGTGCTACTTAAATGTTGATTTTGAATTTTTGAATTCCTTGTTAAGTAGAGATTATTAGGGTTCCAATAGCAGCCCCCCTCTCCCCAACAGGGACATACAGACTTTGGAGCCTGGAAAAGGGAACTTAGCTGATAAGCACCTTGGCCTTTGAAGTCAAGAGAAACAAACTGCTGAGAAGCAGCCTGCCTTTCCTCTGATCTCCAAAGATAATATAAGCAGATTCTACCTGATAACCAGAGATTTTAGAAGCTGTTTATCACAACAAGCTTTTCTCTTATCTTAAGAGAGAAAATAAACACTTCCAGACCCTAATCCCACCTGGCAGACTGAACGGAGCCAGGCTTTTCCTGCTTCCCCCTCCCTGATTTCTCCCCCAAACATTCCCCCCTCCCACATCCTAAAGCCCCCATATATAAAGTCCCAGCTCACAACCCATGGGAGGACATCTTTCCCTGACATCTTTCCCTTTCCTGACATCCTTCCCTTCCCTTCCCTTCCCTTCCCTTCCCGACATCTTTCCCTTCACTGACATCTCTCCCTTCCCCGAGGGAAAGGTGCCCCGTGTGAAATAAAGCTGTATCCCGCTGAGAATTCCATCTGTGCCTCGGTGCCTTCCTCCATCCCCGCCGCCCGCTCTCTCCAATATTCCTACCTATCATTTGTATTTCCCATCCATGTAGACTTTTAATTTCTATTTGCCTTTTAGGGCAGAACCCCTCCACCCAAGTTTCCTGGCAGCTTACCTGGACTGTCTTACCTCAGGGCTACCTGCATAGCCCCCACTTTTTGAACAGGCCCTAGTCAAAGACTGTACTTCCTTAAATTTCCCCCTGGGAATGGCCAAACCCACTTCAGATCAAAACATTATCCAAACTAAAAACTGGCCTCATGGGGTTGAAAGGCTGTAGCTCAAAAATGATTTATTCCTCCCAGACTCCCTCTGAGGAGCCATGGGCAAGCGCAGGGTACCCTGGGAAGAAGGGTGGAGCCTAGTGTAATGGGAGATTGGAATGAAGGGAGGATTTGGTTCCATTCTGGGAAGCAGGGAACTGGGAGTAGGCAAGCCGGCCTGCCCTGGACCCTGTGGACCCCTCACCGAACTTTGTGGGGTGAATGGACAGGCAAGGATGCAAGATGAAGCAGACCATCGGCAAAAGCAATTTGAAACGGTGGGCTGAGCTGTGCAGAGCTGGGTGTTGGGTGTTGAGTGTTCATTTCTTTATAAGTCACTCCCCTCCCCTCCCAAAGGTATAAACTGCAAAATTCAGATAAAGATGAGTTATGTGGTCAGGAGCGCCAGGAGCAAGGGACCCTAAGAGAACTAGGGCAACAAATTGGCACAGCCAGAAGGATGGAGCTGGAAATAACAAACCAAGGGAGTTTGGAAAACGCTGGGGAGCTAATGGCAGCACTGATGTGGATCTTACAATGGATTATACAATATATAACTAAAAAGGAGCTGACCAAGTAGAAGCGTGGGCCACAGCTGTGTTGTAAATGTGGGGAAATAGCCCAGTTGCGGGTATATGAAACTTTGTTAAAAGGTTATAGAGAGGCTAGAAAAACTTTTACAAGCCTGGGACACAAGCAGAGAACCCACTGAGGGGACATGGCCCACTTTGCATAATAAAAGATTTGCCCAAGGCAGGGGAAGCTGAAAAGGCCAGGGAGGTGCTGGAAGATTCAGTTGCAGAACTTGAGAGAGAAAAAAAAAATTGGACATTTTAACTTGTGTAAGGTCCAAGGACTCCAGAAAAAAAAAATAATGAAAAAGGAAGGCCAGGCGGGGTAGTGCACACCTTTAATCCCAGCACTTGGGAGGCAGAGGCAGGCGGATCTTGTGAGTTCGAGGCCAGCCTGCTCTACATAGAGAGTTCCAGGACAGCTGGGGCTACAGGGAGACCCTGTCTCAAAAAGACAAAAAAAAAAGAAAAAAAATCTATCTAAAAATGAAAGTGGCTAAGGCTGCCCCTCAGATTCAACCTTTGATACAGAAAGGAAAGAAAGCTAACATACTGTAGCTAGGAAATACTCCACACTGGAACTCTTAAAACTAGGAAAAACTTACAAGCAAGCAATCAAAGAGCCCTTTGCCACATGGCTCATGAGGATGTGGGACATGGGAGCAAATAATGTCAGTCTAAGTCCTTCACAAGTTTCACAGCTGAGTTATATAACCACCCATCTGGCCTTGCAATATAAGCTGTTCAACCTAGGCCAGTGCAGGGGGAGCAGTCCTTAATGGGATGGCTGGTGGAAGGCATTAAAGATACATGGTTGCCACCAAAGGGAACTTCCATAATTAACAGAGACTGGAGGACTATAAGAGAGGGACAGGCATTACGGAAAGAACTAGGTATGAGAAAAGCAACATGATACCCAGTTCACTGGGCCAGAGAAGACTGTGTTCACAGGAGATATAAAGGAAAGCTTAATTCAACTGGGACCTCGAGAATGGTATGCAGCTTTAATGGTTTTGTAAAGCCCTTTAATGGGACAGGATCTTTGTAAAGAGAGAGGCTTTAGCAGATTTAAGTAACTCTGACCAATGTATAAAACGTGTCTGTAGACTAACAGAACACTCTACAAGAGATATAAAAAAGACCAAACAGAAGAAATGGTCCATTTGGGTTACTCGAAGACAAATGTGGCAAGACTCATGTCAAACCCAAATTCCCAAAGAAAAAAATTGATAGAAAACAAAATTTGGTACTAAGGAGTTTCTGGAAGGCCTTAAAACCAGAAGAAAAGTTGACAAAAGGCATTCAAAGAATAAAAACTGTCCCAAGGGTGCTTAAGAATCCCCAAAGATTGCTCACCTCCCTATGCTTCCTTGGGCTGCACAGCCTCCGGCATCCTGGTGCCAGCATGTTTCCTGGGTATGTCCAGCAGTGCCAACCGTGCCTTGACTCCCCCAGCCTCATTCACCCTCCCAGCTCCCCAGTCCCATATCTCCTCCTAGCCTGGGTACTGGCCCATTGCTTGTCTTGAATCTCAGACTCCTAGGCCCACAGTCCCCACTGCTTCCTGATCCTTTCCATCCAGACCAACCCAATCCCTCCCTGCAGTCCCCAGGACCCTCTGGGCCTGGTCCCACCCTCACCTCCCTTTGCTTCCTTGGGCTGCACAGCCTCTGGCATCCTGGTGCTGGCATCTTTCCTGGGTAAGTCCAGCGGTGCCCATTGCACCTTGACTCCCCCAGCCTCATTCACCCTCCCATCTCCCCCGCCCATTTCTCCTAGTCTGGGTACTGGCCCATTTCTTGTTATGGCACCCCAGACACCAGGGCTGACCTCTCAGGCCAGAGCCACCACTGCTTCCTGATCCTTTTCATCCAACCCAGTTCCTCCCTGCAGTCCCCAGGGGACCGCTGGGTACAGTCCTGCCCCACCTACCTTTGCTTCCCTGGGCAGCTCAGCCACCAGCTTCCTGGTGCTAGCATCTGTCCTGGGTAGGTCCCACAGCCTGCTGCACCTTGACTCCCCCAGCCTCATTCACCCTCCCAATGCCCCTCCTAGCCTGGGTACTGGGGCATTTCTTGTCTTGGCACCCCAGACTCCTGGACTGACCTCTTGGCCCAGAATCCCCACTGCTTCCTGTTCCTTTGCATCCAGACAAACCCAGTTCCTCCCAGTAGTCCCCAGGAGACTTTGAGGCCTCTTTCCACTCCCACCTCTCTTTGCATTCCTGGGTGGCACAGCCACCAGTTTCCTGAGACCAGCATCTTTCCTCAGCCCTGCTCCCAGTCCAGCTCAGCCCCCAAATTCCTGAGGGCAGCATCTTTCTGGAGGGATCCAGACCTTAGGAGAAATCCCGAGAACATCTGATCCTCATCTGAATTGGGCTTCTGTGGGAACTCCTGAAGATGAAAGCAATTTGGCCACTCCAATATAAAATCAAAAGAGAACCTGAAGCTTAGACCAACTAGCTTTTCATGCCCAACAAGTAAACCACAAAGGCACATAAAGTTTACAAAAAGAAACAGACCTAAATTCAACAAAGGAAGGCCTCAGTCTCACAAAAGAATCAGAAACTATGAAAGAAATTCACATGTCAAAGTCACAGAGAAAAAGATAACATGAAAAACCAAAATAATATATCCCCATGAATTACCAATAGTCCTTTAGAGGAGTACAATGAGAACCCCCTAGAGATAACACAGGACATGGAACTGAAAAGAACAATTATAACATGGTAAAAAGAATTAAGTGAATTTAAAGAACACACAAAGAAATCAAAGAACTGAAGGAAGAGAGGGATAAACTTGTGAATGAATTCAGAATACAGAAATGTTGAATACTCAGGCTGAAATGAAAAAGAAGTGAAACACTCAGTAAGCCAATTAGAAATGACAAGTGAAAGCCTCACCAATAGGATGCATGAAATGGAAAACAGAATATCAAGACTGGAAGGCAAAGTGAACAACTTAGATCACTCAAGCAAAGATTATGAAAAATTTAAGAAA
>NW_008359441.1:2640754-2644004 GCF_000622305.1 Nannospalax galili | reverse complement strand
AAACTTACAAAACAGACAATACTGAAAGCTGCAAAAGAGAAACAACAAGTCACATATAAAGGAAAACCCATTAGAATTACAGCTGACTTTTCAGCATAAACTATGAAAGCCAGAAGAGCTGGGACCAAAGTATTCCCAGTTTTAAATGACTACAAATGCCAACCCAGATTTCCATACCTAACAAAATGATTATTATAGTCAAAGGGGAAAGAAAAATCTTCTGTGACATAAATAGGCTGAAAGAATTCATGTCCACAAAACCAGCACTTCAGAGAGTTCTTGAAGCAATACAAAGAGCTGAAGAAAGGAACAACTATACCCAAGGGATTACATAAAGAAATTCAATGAAGGTGTAACTGTGGAAATGCGTAGCTACATCAAGAATGTGAACAAAAATAAAAATGAAAGGATTCAATACACATCTTTCATTAATAGCTTTAAATATCAATTGACTGAATTCCCCAGTCAAAATATACATGCTAGTTGAATGGATTAAGCAACAAAACCCATCATTTTGTTGTCTGCAAGAAACTCATCTCACTTTCAAGGACAGGCACTACCGTAAGGTGAAAGGATGGAAAAAATATACCAAGTGAATGGTACTAAGAAAAAAAGCAGGCATTGCCATTCTAATATCCAATAATAGACTTTAAACTAAAATTAATCAGAAGAGATAAAGATGGCCACTACATTCTGATCAAAGGAACAATAAACCAAGAGAATATTACAATCATCAACATATATTCACCAAACTCTGGTGTACCCAACTTCATAAAAACAATACTACAGGATTTTAAGATCCAGATTAATCCCAACTCATTAATAGTAGGGGACTTCAATACCCCATTGTCTCCAGGATAGAGAATTAACAGACATCTAAATTAAACAATACCATGTTTCGAATGGATCTAACAGACATATGCTGAATATTCCACCCAAGCACCAAAGAAGAATGTACTTTCTATTCTAGTGCCCCATGGAACCTTCTCCAAAAGTGACCATATACTGGGGCACAAATACAAAAAGATTGAGATAATTCCATACATTCTATCAGACCACAATGCAATAAAGCTTAAAATCAACACCAGAAGAAACCCCAGTAACCACATGAATACATGGAGAATAAGCACACTCCTGAATGATGAATGGGTCAAAAGAGAAATTAAGAAAGAAATAAAGAGCTGGTTCTTTGAAAAGCTAAACAAGAGTGATAGACCACTAGCCCAGTTAACCAAAAGAAAGAACACCTCCAAATCAACAAAATCAGAGATGAAAGGGGAAACATCATAACAGACACCAAAAAGATCCAGAACATTATAAGGGAATACTTTAAAAATTTATATGCTACTAAATTTGAAAACCTAAAAGAAATGGATGTGTATCTAAAATGATGGGAACCACCAAAACTAAACCAAGAAGAGATTAACAGCTTAAACAGACCCATAACACATAAGGAAATTGAAACAGTAATGCAAAACCTCCTGACTAAAAAAAGCCTAGAACCAGATGGATTTACAGCAGAATTCTACCAGACATTTAAGGAAGATCTACATCCAATAATACTTAATTTATTCAAGAAGATAGAAATGGATGGAGAACTTCCAAATTCCTTCTATGAAGCCAGCATCACTCTAATACCAAAGCCAGGTAAAGATACAACCAAAAAAGAAAACTATAGACCCATATCCTTAATGAACATAGATGCAAAAATTCTCAACAGGATACTTGCAAACCGCATACAGGCATGCATCAAAAAGATCATCCACCATGTTCAAGTCAGCTTTATTCCAGAGATGCAGGGATGGTTCAATATATATAAGTCAATAAACATCATACATCATATAATGGGCTCAAAGACAAGAACCACATGGTCATCTCAATAGATACAGAGAAGGCCTTTGACAAAATTCAACATGCATTTATGTTCAAAGTCCCAGAGGGAACTGGACTGGAGGGAACATACCTCAACATAATTAAAGCTATATACAACAAATCCACAGCCAACATCATTCTAAATGGAGAAAAACTGGAAGCATTGCCATTGAAATCAGGAACCAGACAAGGCTGTCCACTATCTCCACTTCTCTTTAACATAGTGCTTGAAACTCTTGCAAGAGCAACAAGATAAGAGCAGGAAATCAAAGGAGAAATACTTGGAAGAGATCAAATTATCCATTTTTGCAGATGATATGATATTTTATCTAAGAGATGCCAAAAATTCCACCAGAAAAGTCCTAGGTACTATTAACACGTTCAATAAAGTGGCAGGTTACAAAATTAACCTACAAACATCTGTAGCCTTTCTATATACCAATAACAAGCAATCAGAGACAGCACAAGGAAACACTCCACAATAGCTGCAAAAAAAATATCTTGGAATATGGAACAAAATTGAAGACTGAAATACAAGTATGTGCAATTTCAGCCACCTGATATTTGACAAAGGGGCCAAGAACATCAGTTGGAGGAAAGACAGCATCTTCAACAAATGGTGCTGGCAAAACTGGATTTCCACCTGTAGAAGAATGAAAGTAGATCCTTTTCTTTCACCTTGCACAAAACTCAACTCCAAATGGATCAAAGACCTCAATGTGAAACTGGAAACCCAGAAACTATAGAAGAAAACATTGGGAAAAACCTACAATATATAGGTGTAGGAAAGGATTTTTTAAACCAGACAGCAATTGCTCAGGAAACAAGGGCAAGAAATAACAAATGGGACCTCATTAAACTAAAAAGCTTCTGTACATCAAAGGAGGTAACCAGGGAAGCGATCAGAAACTCACAGAATGGGAGAAAATCTTCACCAGCGACACATCCAACAGAGGTTTAATATCCAGAATATATAACGATCTCAAAAAACAGAGAATCGGGACAAGAAAAATCCAACTAAAAAGATGGGCTAAGAAGTTGAACAGAGAGTTCTCAGAATAAGAAGTAAAGATGGCTATGAAAGATCTGAAAAGATGTTCAACATCACTAATAATTAGGGAAATGCAAATTAAAACTACTTTAAGATTTCATCTTACCCCAGTCCAACTGGAGAACAAATGATACCAAAAGTTGGCGAGGATGTGGGGAAAGGGGAACACTCATCTACTGCTGGTGGGGCTGCAAACTTGTTCAACCCCTATGGAAAGCAGTGTGGAGAACTCTTAAAAAACTACAAAATAACCTACCATTTGACCCAGTTATACCACTCCTTCACATATACCCAAATAACTCATCCTATTGCAGAGACACTTGTACA
>NW_008359441.1:2636466-2639821 GCF_000622305.1 Nannospalax galili | reverse complement strand
ATGGAGATCCCACCAGATGGACTTGAACCAGTGTCCAGTCTACAAAGAGGAGGGTCAACACAGAGGAAACATCTCATTCATGCTTCCAAGCTAAGCCAGCCATGGTTGAGCAGGACCTTTGACTTATTTTCACATAGGCAGAACTGGTGAAAGAAAGGAGCCAGGGGCTCCTCCCAAGCCCATGTGACCCTTGAGGAACAGATCCTCTGACGACCTTAAGAGTAAAAATAAATTGGTTCATCTGGTCCAACTGTATGGCCTTAAACACCCAAAAGGAAAGTATAACCAAATATTAAATGGTCCAATATAATTTCATATGTATAGCTAAAGGCTACATAACAAGCAACAATGCCAGACAGGCGATACCTTCTTTTGAGTTGTTGGCCAGGGTGGCCAAAGGGATTCCCAGATAGTAACCCAGCATAGAACTGGGAAATTGAACAGCAGACCCCAATCATATCCAAAGGAATATTGACAACTGATTGCTGCTAGATGAGGAACAGCTGACCCTCCTAAAACAAAGACCTCTAGATAGGCTGACTAGATTCACCAGAAGGGCAAGTAGTGGGGAATGGCTGTGGGTGCTGACAACACAGCGGATAGTAGCAGGGATATCAGAATATAAGGGCTCTAGTGGTGGGAGGGAGGCTATGGGAGGGTGCCATCTGGGAAGTGGGTGTATAGTTGAATAGGATGGTTTGGGATGTTCTGTGTGATACACACACACACAAAATAACAAATTTTTAAAAGCCTATTATGTTTGTGGAGGAAGCATGGAAATTTATGTCATGCTAATTAGAGGTGATAAACATTACCATTGAAATCTACCTGATGACTTTATAGACATACACAGGTGCTAAGAATCCAAGTGCAACCGATTATGACTAGTAATTATCAGATACATACAGATTAGAGATGCATGAGCCAACATCTCAGTGTTAGTAGCAAAAACAATGAGTCTTTTTGCAAGGAACAATATGTTCTAAAATGAAATGAGATCTTTTTTAAACGTTAAAAACATAATGTCTTACAGGGCTTATACTGAGTTCAATATTGTATAACTGTATTGATTCAACTGTGAACCTAGAAACTTGCACCCACTTGTGAAAGAGATGTACTCTTGCTCTGGAGTGTTTTACTGAATATGTTAAAGCTGTAGTGAAATGCTTCTTCTAATCATGTAGTTATTAAACATTTAAAAAAATGATAAAAAATAATTCTTCAAAGCAAAAAAAAACAAAACAAAAAAAACTACAAATGTACTTACCATTTGACCCAGTTATACCACTCCTTGGCATATACCCAAAGAATTAATCCTATTGCAGAGATACTTGTACATCCATGTTTGTTGCTGTTCTTTTCACAATAGCTAAGAGATTGAAGCAACCTAAGTGTCCCTCAACTGATGAGTGAATAATGAAAATGTGGTTCCTTTATATGATGGAGTTTATTCAGCAGTAAAGAAAGATGAAATCATGAAATCATGGAACTAGAAACTTATACTACGTGAAGTAACACAGGCTCAGAAAAATCAAAACAAAACAAAAAAATCATTGTATGTCCTCCTTCATATTTGGATCCTAGCATCAAATCCTGATAAGTGAGTATGTATCCAGACGTAACTACAGGAACCAGGATAATGAAAAGGAACTAGGGAGGTAAAGGAAAAGAAAGAACATGAAAGAGAACAGTAGGAAACCAGTGTTAATAAGGGTGATATGGATAAAAATGGGGTTATTTTAAGGGGAAGGGGGAAGGAGGATTATACAAGGATCCTAGGGGATAAAGGGAAAGAAGGAGCTCAAGAGAGGTGGGACCATAGGAGAAGGGTATTATTATGGGAAAAATGGGGGCACCGTAAATGGGGAAATCATGGTAGAAGGGTTGAACAATGAGAGAGATAAATAATGCCTAGCTAGTTTTTTTTTTAAAAATATTTTATTTATTATTTTTATTTTACATGAATGTGTGTATTGCCTGCATGTAGCTAAGTTCACTTGTGTTGTGCAATGCCCATGGAAGATGGACGGGAATGTCAGATCCCTTGGAACTGGAGTTATGGACAGTTGTTAGCTGCCATGCGGGTGCTGGGATTTGAACCTGGGTCTTCTGCAAGAACAGTTAGTGTTCTTAACCGCTGAGCCATCTCTCCAGCCCCAATGCCTAGCTAGTTTTAAAAAATCAGAGGTAACCATATTAGTACAACAACCTACTGACAAATTATACATATAACTAGATCAAGGAATATAATATACGTCTAGGCAAGGTTTATCTGAGAATGTTTGGTCTTTTCCCAAGCTTTATCTACATGGCACATTGTAACTGAAAGTACCAGACTGGTAGAACTAGCCTTCTTGGATGCTTAACAGCCATACTTTGAGGCCTACACTAATTTGGTCAGAGGGACATAAAGAACAGTTTTTGTTCCTTGCCCTCCTAGGTCAACTAAGTTCCAAGGGACTATGAGCATCTCTCAAAATGTCCTGTAACTGTGGTAAGTCACCTGTCCTCTTGATCAAGGAGGCCACCAGATGGACTTGAACCAGTGTCTAGTCTACAAAGAAGAGGGTCAACACAGCGAAAATATTTCCTCCATGCTTCCAAGTGAAGCCAGCCATGGTTGAGCAGGACCTTTGACAGAACTGGTAAAGAAAGGAACCAGGGGCTCCTCCCAAGCCCATGTGATCCCTGAGGAACAGATCCTCAAATGGCCTTAAGAGTAAAAATAAATTGGTTTATCTGGGCCAACTGTGGGGTCTTAAACACCCAAAAGGAAAGTATAACCAAAGTTTAAAGTGGTCAATATAATCTTTTAAGAGTCCATCGGTATAGCTAAAGGCCATATAACAAGAAACAATGCCAGACAGGAGATACCTTCCTTTGAGTTGTTGGCCAGGATGGCCCAAGAGACTCCCAGACAGTAACCCAGCATAGAACTGGGAAAATGAACAGCAGACCCCAATCTTATCTAAAGGAATATTGACAACTGATTGCTGCTAGATGAGAAAGAGCTGATCTTCCTAAAACAAGGATCTCTAGATAGGCTGACTAGATTCAGTGGATGGACAAGCACTGGAGAATGGCTGGGGGCATCAACAACACAGCGGATGGTAACAGGGATGACCAAGCACTCCATTGTGTGGGGAGGGTATAGGAGGGTGCCATTTGGGAAGTGGGTATATAGATGAATAAGATTGTTTGGGATGTTCTGTATGATATACACACACCAAAAAAAAATCAACAAATTTTTAAAAAATGTGTAAGGACACATAAAATTTATATCATGTTAATTAGGAGAAGTGGTAAACATTACCATTGAAATCTACCTGATGACTTTATATCCATACTCAGGTGC
>NW_008359441.1:2580032-2636425 GCF_000622305.1 Nannospalax galili | reverse complement strand
AGAGATTAGAGATGCATGTGCAAACATCTAAGTGTTAGTAGCATTAAAAATGAGTCTTTCTGTAGGAAACAATGTATTTTAAAATGAAATGGAAATCTTTGTTAAAGGTTAAAAACTTATTCAATTTTATGTCTTACAGGGTTTATACTGAGTTCAATATTGTATAACTATTAATTCAACTGTGAACCTAAACATTGCAGCCACTTTTGAAAGAGACGTATCTTTGTTCTGGAAATTGTTATTGAATATGTTAAAGCTGTAATGGAATGCTTCTTCTAATCATGTGGTTATTAAAAAAGAATCCCCAAAGATTAAATAAAGTGCATTTCTCCCCTGATAAAGGCTATACTAGGGGTGGAGGCAGGTTTTCCCACCAAGGCCTCCCCCAGCAGCCAGGTATGGTCAATGGAGAGATGACAGATATGGCTACAGTCAGGAGGCAGACCCAGGGCCTGCCTGATTCAGGGAACCAACAGGTGAAGTGGGAACAAGAAAAACCCACTGCCTCCTTAGCCCAATGCACACTCAGGCAGCTGGAGCCAACACCTGTAAGTGTATCAAGGATAAAAGAATACAAAGAGACTCTATGAAAGATCCAAGAAGGCGGAATCACTCCCCAGGGATAACTAAAGATAGTAAAGAACTAACCAAATTAATGCCTCTTACACATGCTACGGTACCTAACAAAGATGTACGGAGAAAACAGTTAATACGAATGGATAAAACCTTTCCCTGCTCTGTTAGACCTTGTCTATGATTGATTTGATATATGATGTTAACCTTCCTTCGAGTGTTTTACAGATGTGAAACCCATTTGAAAGATACCTGAAGAAACAAAGGCCAGCTGTAAGATTCTTGGGAGTTTTATGGATAAAAACAGAGGCTCCCAAACTATACAACTGTTAAGAAAATCTACAGTACCAGGGGTAGGTTGCCCCCCTATGAGCTGTTAGTCAGAGAGATCCTAGAAGTCCTCAAATTCACCAAGGCTATTGCCACTAATGGTTGGTTGTACACTAGAAAGGTCTGTAAGGCCATGTTGCTGAAGACGCTGCATGATGTGAGTGCGGGAGGAAAAGAAAAGACGGAGCTGAGACTAAGCCAAAAACTCCGTGCCACTGGATGGATGATGGTCATAGTGCCAGAAGGCGCTATGCAGATGGTTGGGGAAGAAAGTCTACTCAACAATGGACCCCACATGCTGCACACTATGGACATGCCAAGCAATACCTGCTACTGCAATAATGGCTTGACCAACATATGTACAACTGAAAAATTCCTAATTGGATAAGGCCCGCTCCTAGGGGTGGAACACACATCTGGTGCTGTAGACCAGGCCAACCCCCTGTGTGGAGAAAGGCTACAGGCCCTAGCAAGGAAGCCATTACAAGTATACTGTTTAATGAATATAGTACACCTACTGGAATATCCTCTAGGCATTTGTATTTACATTCATGTTTATCCATTTGTCTTTATAGTAGAAGAAACACCACTGAGATAGATCAATGGCCACGTCTTGAAGATGAATGATGGGGAGGCCCAAGAAGCCACTACCTTGCCATGATACAAGAGAGATCGCCCTACATCTCTCACCCCCTCCCAGGGTGGAGCCTAGTGTCACAGGAGATTGAATGAAAGGAGGAAGATTTGGTGCCATTCTGGGAAACAGGGAGCAGGCGAGTCAGCCTTCCCTGGACCTCATGGGTGCCAGGGGACCTCGCAAGGACCTCATGGACCTGTACGGAACTCTGTGGAGTAAGTGAGGAGGTGGGAATGCAAGGTGAGGCAGACTGTGTGCTAAAGTGATCTGGAATGACAGGCCGAGCTGTGCAGAGCTGGGTGCCGGGTGTCCGTTTCTTTGTAAGTCTCTCCCCGACCCCAAGGTATAAACTATGCAAAATTCAGATAAAGATGTGTTATGTGGTTTGTCTACCCGCGTCAGGAGCAAGGGACCCTAAGACAACTCGTGCGACAAAGGCTTTTCTTTCAAAGGCACAAACCTCCCTACAAAAGGTCCAGTTGCTGGGACTTATACAAACCCCAGGCACAATAAACCTTTTCAGTCACTGCAAGGATCTCATTTTAGCTCTGAGGAACATAGCCACAAAACACCTAAGGACCTCATTGGCCATGATAGGATTTTACCAAATCAAGACTCCCAGTTCTACCTGATTAGTGAAGCTCATTTGTGAGGACTTGAAGGGACTAGAGGACAAAGCATTGGATGTGACCTCTGAAATGATGTGGGCCCAAACTACCTAAACAGGCACTTAGCTCTGTTTGGCATTAGCTCTCCGTAACCTGACAGGCATAGCACTGGGAGTTTAACCTAAACTCGGAAGACATCCTAGCACCCAGATGATTATCCTTCATTATATATATATATATATATATACACACACACACACACACACACACAAATATTGTGGCCATCCTTCCATTTTGGATTTCTGGGTCAAATATAGGAAAATAGGGTTACAGACTCCCAAGTTGTAGCTGAATGGGAACATGCCTTTAGAGGATTGTTGGGGGACCCTGCTGCTAGGGTTGTAGTCCTCTATGTCCAGATAGCTCTAAGGGGCTCGGCACTATATGGAAGGACTCCCTTTCTCAGTGGGGGCATCCTGCTCTCTGCCTGACTTACCTGGAAAGTGCCACCAAGCACAGATGCCTGACCTTATTTGGAACATGACCTTTGGCATAGTTACCTGCAATAAAACTGCCCCCAGTTTTTTTCTATATGATAATTAGGTATTGCCTGATAGTTGGATGATAGGATCCCCCTACCACATGTAAATAAAGCATACTATGAGCACCTATCAGCTGAAGCTTTGGCTACGGCCTCCACACTATATTTTCCCTGACCCCCACTGAATCTGGAGCTCTATCACTGAATCTGACTCCCCGGAAAGTCTTTTCTGTCGTGCTCACTGGCCGTCCTGACCCCGTTCGCCACTTCTGCTCCCTTTGTCCTCGTTGGATCAGTGGCCAACGACCCTCAAGGGGAGGGAGAGACCCTACACTGCTTTATCTTTATTCTTCCAGTGGCCCATGAAACACAGCCCTGGGGGACTGGAGAGATGGCTCAGTGGTTAAGAGCACTGACTGCTTTCTTGCAGAGGACCTGTGTTCAGTTCCCAACACCTACCTAGTGGCTAACAACCATCTGTAACTCCAGGTTCAGGGGAATCTGACTCCCTCTTCTGATTTCCATGGGCATTGGACAACATGGGTACCTGGGTGCACTTACATATATGCAGGCAATACACTCATACACATAAAATAAAAATAAAAAAAATTTAAAAGGGGGCTGGAGAGAAGACTCAGCAGTTCAGAGCATTGACTACTCTTGCAGAGGACCTGGGTTCAATTCCCAGCACCTACATGGCAGATAATAGCTGTCCATAACTCTAGTTCCAAGGAATCCAATGCTGTATACTTACCTACATGCAAGCAATACACTCATACACATAATAAAAATACTTTTTTTTTGTCTTTTTGAGACAGGGTCTCCCTGTAGCCCCAGCTGGCCTGGAACTCTCTATGTAGACCAGGCTGGTCTTGAACTCACAGAGATCCACCTGCCTCAGCCTCCTGAGTCCTACCCAGACAGAAAAAAACTCATGAAGTAGCCAGGTTCCTCCTGAAAGAAATTCTTCTCTGGTTTAGAATTCCTATCACTATAGGATCAGACAATGGGCTGGCATTGGTGGCTGATATGGTGCAGTGTGTGGTTAAGGAATTAAAAATGACTTGGAAGCTGTCAGGGCTCACCATTTACAGAGTTCCAGAAAATCAGAGCGCATGAACCAAATTCTAGAACTGCAACTGAGCAAACTATATCGGGAGACTCACTCTGGGACCAATTGTTGCCAATTGCTTTACTTCAACTGGACAGACTGGGTTCTCCCTTCTGAAATTCTTTATGCACAGCCTCCTCCCATAGTTGGAGCACACAGGAAGACCTAAAGGAACTGAGCAACATCACTGTATGGCAACAGAGCAGGCCTAGGATTTGAGCTGTCACTATACATCACTGTGCCAGGGAGTTGACTGCCTGTGAGCCTAACCACTGATGCCCATCCCTTTAAGCCAGGGGATGTGATGTGGGGATAGGAATGGAGTGTGCAGCCCTTAAAACCTCTGTGGAGAGGTCCATTCACTGATTTATCCACTCCTACCACATTTAAGGTAGCTGAGGTGATTCCCTCACTGTAGCAGGGTGAGGCTGGCTTCCTATGCTGTGAGTGGTCCTGATTCCCAGCACCACGTAAACTGACCATCTGAGGAATCAAGCAGTGATCCCACAGGACCGGAGGGGGAAGTGGTCCTACTGCCAGTGTCAGTACTTTTTGATGCCTGTATGGACATATCCTTCACTGGCTACCAAATGTGGAAGTTTATAATGGGGACAGTAATATAGGCTCACTTTAAGTACATGTGTAAACAGGCTTCACCCCAATCCCTGTATTATAGTGACCACTGGGCTTACTGCTCCTCATGGGGCTGTTTATTTTTTAAAATATTTTATTTTTATTTTATAGCCAGAGACTGACATCAGATGTCCTCAATTGCTTACCACTTTAAAATATTTTATTATTTATTTTATATATATATGTTTTGCCTGCATGTATTTAAGTTGCACCTGTCTCATGCAATGCCCACAGAGGTCAGAAGAGGGCATCAGATCCCCAGCTCCCAACAACCACATTTTCAAATGGGGCTCCTTCAACACTCTGTATACCCAGGGAAGCTTTATGTCCCTGGTGTGGGTTACTCTAGGCACATGTTTCACATCACTCACACACAGATTGAGCCACACTGGAGAGTCAGAATAAGAGATACTGGTTGAAAGCAGTTTCCAGGACTGTTCAGCGGATGTCAGTTCCTTGGTGGAATTGATAAGAGCAGGGGCTATGCCTCAGGAATTGATATCTGATCATTTTCAAATCTCCACCATCCTTCCAGGAGATAATTTCCATTTGCTGTCTTAAACCTGGCAGCCTCATGCTGGGAAGTTAGGGCTCCAGTTGGCTAAAGGATGTAGCTAAAGCCTCTGATTCTCTCATCTCTCTGGAGGCTGTGAGTCTCGCCCCCTGATCTTTTTGTTGTTATTGCTTTGAGATAAGCTCTGTTTTTTGTGTTGAGGTTTGTGTTGGAAGGGGCTCTGCCTCAATGAAAGAATTAAAGTTCCCTTGAAATACCCAGCCAGGTGTTCTCCTTCCCTTACAAAGCTGCTTCTGCCTGTGAAATACTCAGCATCAGGGACCTTAAGAGGCTGGTAGGTCAAGTCTGGCTAACCGGAAAGCACTTTGTTCAAGATTTAAATCATGGTCTGGCTGGCCTGGCCCCACAGGCAGAAGGGTTGCTGGGCGACCCTTCTGTGGGTTTTCACATAGCTTCCCCTGATAGCTACCATCCTAGCATTAATTAACCAGTATTGGCCCCTCTAGCCTATTAAACACTGCATGAGGTACCCGGACTGTCAATTCTTGTCCCATAGATAACCAATCTCTGACATTAAAAGAGCTGTGGCAGCGAGTGCACACAAACAAGGGGCCATCCTCTAGATGGAGCCCAGCTGCTTTGAGAGATAAGCTCCCAGGTGATCTCATGATCCCAACATCTGAATCACAACTCCCATCGCAGCACCAGCGCTCTCATGTACATATAAGAAAAGCTTTATGTCTGGGAGCCCCAATCCTGTGTGTTAGTGAGGACCTGTCACTTCGAAGGCTTGTTGTTGTGTCCTTTCCCATAACAATAACTCTCTCCCAGCTTTGTACCTTTATAAAGGGGTCTGGCCTGGACAGAAAAATGAGATATCCATATTCTGCAAAACCAGCCACCCTGAGGAATTCCCTAAGGTGGTGTGGAGTTATGGAGGTTAAGGTAGAACACAGCCTACTTCCTTTTGGGGCTGAGCCGACACCATCCTTAAGACAAATTAAACCCAAGATACCTAACTTTTTCTTGGCAAATTTGGGCCTTTTCCCTCAAAGTCTTGTGACCCACTTTCCACAGGAAGGCACTGTGTCCATGCAGTCCTACTTTGTTTCTCCAGTAGGAGATCATCTACATATTAGGCAACATGCAGTCATGCTGACTTGCTGGCAAGGTATTCAAATCATTGGCCAGGGCAGTGCTGAGAATGGTAGGGGAGTTTTTAAACTCCTGAGGCAATCTGGTCCTTGTCAATTGTCTTGTGTCACCATTTTGAGGATTTTTCCCATTAAATGCAAAGATTGACTGACTCTGAGGGGCCAATCAGACACAAAAGAAGGCATTTTTTTTTTTATTTGAGACAGGGTCTCCCTGTAGCCCCAGCTGACCTGGAACTCACTATGTAGACCAGGCTGGCCTCGAACTCACAAAGATCTGCCTGCCTCTACCTCCCAAGTGCTGGGATCAAAGGCATGCACCACCACGCCCGGCCTAAAAGAAGGCATCTTTAAGGTCCAAACATTTAAGGAACATGGCTCCAGCACAGATAAGGTCCAAAAGTGTGTCAGTGTGGGGAACAACTGAGTATATTGGGGTATGTTTTGAGTCAGCCCTGGGGATTGTCTCCAGCCCACACCCCAAGCACCTTCAAGGAAAGTTATGGCCCTAGCTGTGGTTCCTCTGCAAGGCGGAAGAGGTGCCACTCCTCTCTGGAGGGACTGTTAAGTCATAATTTTTCCTAGGGTCAGTGTGGCTTGGCCCAGTGAATTGAAGGTTATTTGAACCCTTAGCTTTTCCAGCACATCTCATCCCAATAAAGGCACAGGGCACTCGGGGTGATACAGGAATTCATGAATCTCCCTATGGCCTCCTAGGCTATACCATCAAATCAAATCATTGGCAGCAGGAAGGGGTGATGGGCCCTGTTACATGTGGCCCCTACAACTGTAGTGTGCCTTCATGATAGAGGGCTAATGGGCTGCGTCAATATGTAGTAGCTCCAGTGTTTACCATAAAGTCCATGGGCTGGCCTCCTACTGTCTGGACCATAGACTCCTGAGACCCCAAGAAAATGGATCCTAGTCTTTCCTAGTCTGCCTCAAACTTTCCATGGCAGCTAAGCCCATGACCTCATCCTCTGAGGTGTTACATTGCCTCTGTTCAGGCTGGTACTGCCACTGGATCACTGGGCCTCTCTCCTCCCATCCTTGAAAGACTGTGCAAGCATTCTCCAGTTGCTGAGGGCACTTGCTTTTCCAGTGGCCCTCTTGGCAACGGTAAGTACATTTATTTCACTTCAACCTTGCCCCAAATGGGTGTTCCTGCCTGCTTACCTGCTTCCCTGTTGGTTTCAGCCTTGACATGGCAGAGCCTACCGTCAGGGGTGCCCTGAACATTCTACCAGTGCAGTGGCTTGCAGATTTATTTTTCATCCTTTGATCTACCTTGCATCTGGCCTCCTGATCCTGATTGCCAAAGACTTTCATGGCTACCCCCAATAATTGGCTGGCATTCATGTTGGCAAAGCCCTCTAATTTTTGTTATTTGTCTCAAATGTCTCCCTGGGTCTGACCAACAAAGGCCGTGTTTACCATCTTCTGATTCTAAGCTGCCTCTGGGTTAAAAAGGGTGTAAAGGCACAATGCCTCAATCACTCATAAAATTGGCCTGGGCTCTCCTCAGGTCCCTTGGGGCACTTCTGAGACTTTTCCCATGTTTATGGCCCTTTTTTTTCTTCTTTCCTGAGGCCATTTATTAGGGCTTCTCAGTAGTGTTTAAGTCTCTGCAGTTCGTGTTCATCATTAGAGTCCCATTGGGGAGATCTTCCTTAGGAAACTGGGCTTGGGCTTAAGCTGAGGCATTATCTATGTCAGCTGGGCTGTGTCTCCCAGCCACTTTAAAGCTCCCTGGGTGCTGTATCATACCCCAGCATTAAATAAATGAGAAGTTGGTGACAGTTGGCCCATGTTATGAGTTTGGAAAAGAGAGTGCATTAGGTCATTCAGGGCCTGAGATTTCTCCATGAAAGAAGGCATATGATTTTTTCTCCAATTTAAGAGGTCAGTGGTGGAGAAGAGCTGATAAATAAAAGCATGCTAGCCTTCCTGCACTTGCCCTTCTTGGTCATAGTAAGAGGGGCGGGGAGGTTTGGGCTTCCCTCAGTGACAGTTGTAAGGTACTTTGGAAGCTCCTATAGTAGGGGAACTGTTGGCCAGACTCTCCCTGCTTTTTCACACCAGAGTATAAGGAGTTAAAACCAAATGCTCTGGACTGGTTTCTGATGAGGGAGTTTTGAGTGAACTTGAGAGGGAAGAAGCTTCTGGGAAGTAAGTGGTTTCTGTAAGGCCCTCGCTGCAGCAGGGCAGGTGATAATACCACCACTGGTGGGGCCAAGGTTGCAGCTGCAGCTGAAGGCAGTACAGGTAGCCACGGGGGCGAGTACAAGGGCATAAGGCAAGGGGACCACTTCTGGCTCCTCAGGCAAATGGGCTTTTCAAGTTTTGGCTTGTATGTCAGGGCTGCTGCCACTCTAATCAGCATTTACAGTTTTTCTCTAGACAAATCTATAACCATTGTGGGTAAGAATGGACTATGTCCTGCCACCCACTTCAACCTGGAGATCATGCTTACCTGCAGGTTCACACCCAACAGAAAGGAGTGAAGAAAACCCTCCAGCTGCATTGGACTGGTCCTCACCTGGTGATCCTGTCTACCCCGACAGCAGCCAACCTCTCGGGACAACCTGCTTGGATTCATTTCTCCAAATTAAAGCCAGCCAAGGAACACAGCAAGTACCAGGCCACCAGTATCGGGTCTCTTAAATTAAAAATCTAGAGGACCCCTCCCTTAACATCAATCCAGAAATGAGTTTTCTACTGACCAGTCACTATGTCTATTCTTCTCTACCCCACCTCAGCCATTCTCCACTACACCTACCCACCATATTTCTATAAATTTGAAATGAGACAAAGATAATATATAGATAATCTTAAAATTTCTAAAGCTGTAGCTTAGTCAACTAGTACATAGCACATGGTAATTAAAAGTACCAGACTGGTGTAACTAACCTTGTTGGATGTTTAATAGCCAGACTCTAAGGCCTATATTAATCTGGTCAGAGGGACTTAAAGGGACAAATTTTGTTCCTTGCCCTCCAAGGTCAAATAAGTTCCAGGGGGCTATGGAGCATCTCTCAAAATGTCCTGTAACTTTGGTGAGTCAACTGTCCTCTTGTTCAAGGAGGTCATAGAGACCCCAGAAAATGGACTTAAACCAGGGTCCAGTCTGCAAAGAGGAAGGTCAACATAGAGGAAACATTTCCTCCATGCTTCTAAGTGAAGCCCCAGTCAAGCAGGACTTCTTGACTTAGCTTCACATAGCTGGAACTGGTAAAAGAAAAGTCTGAGGAGCCAGGAGCTCCCCTCAAGCCCATGCAACCCCTGAGGACCAAATCCTCATACAACCTTAAGAGTAAAAATAAATTGGATTATTTGGGCCAACAGTATGGTCTTAAATACCCAAAAGGAAAGTATAACCAAAAATTAAAGTCATCAGTATATTTTTGAGATCAAGGGATTACACAACCCAGACAGTAGACTTAAGTTCTTAGGGATTACACATCCCAGACATTAGGCTTAAGTCTATATGTTATTTAGACAATTATCTCTCATTGATGATTTTGTTCCTAATAAGAAAACATTACTCAGATGTAAGACTTCAAATCTTGGTCTACAATACTGTAATGCCCACTAAAATTAAATGATGGCTAAATTTGTTTTCTCTCCCTATATAGAAGCCTTTGAGAGGTAACTGACACTGATTCTAGCCACTCCAACAGCTATCAAAATGCCTGAAAACAAATCTTGTGTCTATCACTCTCAAGTCCAGCCTTGGCAGAAGAAAAAAAAAAGAAAAGAGCTATTACTGTGGTGCTAACCATTGCTCCTTGCCTCTTCAGATATTTTCAGGACCAAAATCCAAAATCCAAAAACTAACTCTCACTTTCCTACTAATTTTAATCAGTTGTTACTTTCTGTCCCTCCACATGTGTATGAGCACCTGTCAACCATCAAGGACCCCATTGAGATGAAGAGGGAACCCCTGCTGTCTGACTGACCCCTAATCCAGCCCCCCCCACATCGACCTTATCCAGCAGGAAGTAGGAAGATTACAACATCACCCCCTATCCTATAACACAAAAGGCTGGAATGCTAGGGTTCAGAGCCACAGTAGCCCCACCCCCTCATCTACAGGGCCTCACCGGTTCTACAAGCCCCTGAGATAAGCACCCTGCTCTTTGAAGTCAAAAGCAAACTTTTCTCCAGTTTGGTCAGCACAGCATGCTTCCCCTTTGATCTCAAAAGGGGGCAGGTTTTAACAGTCCGAATCTCCAGCTTCCTCCCTGCCTAACCTTTAAAAACTATGTCTTCCTGTCTTCTGCACCCCAAGACCCCAGCTCACAACCCACGGGCAGACATTTTTTTCCTCCCCCGAAGGGAACTTGTCCATGGGAAATAAAACTCTATCCCTCTGAGAGTTTTTATCTATGTCCCAATCAACCCGATTCATCCATCAGCTACTTCACCTATCACCTGGGAACCAGTTTCACACCATAATTTCCTGAATATCCTTTCTTACAAATTTTCAGCATGCATTCTAGAGATACAGGTACTGTGTGTGCCATTCATTTCCTTCTCCTAGCAGACCAGAAATCACACATGAGAAGTGAAAGGTGAACTTTTGCCTGATCTCCTGACCTTCTCTTCCTGGAGGTATTTCAGGTGCCACTTAGCATTGGCAAGACCATGCAGTGCCCAATCAGGTTCTCTCCAAAGACAGCCACCCCACCCTAAGACATACGAGGTTTGCCACAGACGCACAGGTTGGAACTCATCATTTGCTTTGGGTCTTGGTTGAGTTGGAACCCTCCCGCCTTTCATCTCTCTCTCTCTCTCTCTCTCTCTCTCTCTCTCTCTCACACACACACACACACACACACACACACACACACACACACCCCATCTCCAGCCCTCCTCCTAGCACCCAGTCCTAAAAGCCACTGTGGAATTTGGTCTTTGTCTCTTTCTTTTTTCCCATGACAGTACTTGGGCAGTTCTGGGGCTTTGAAGGTTAATTGGACCTTCATTTCCACCCATTTTGAGTGGGCTCCAAAACCAAATATCTAAGTTCATGCGTACTTCTCTGGACTAGTTCCTATGCCCACTGGGTCAGTTGTGCTCCCAAAGTCTGTGCCCCTGGCACACTTGGCAGGCAAGTCTCCCCCATAGATCAAGTAGTCTGTTGGTGTCCAGGTGAATTACTGCACTCTGGTGACAAAAGAGGTCCAACTCACTGTCTCTGATCCCAGATGAGTCCCCAAATGTTGTGGACCTAGAAGAGAATGGGATCCCAAAGGCTAAAACAAATAGGAAGAGGTTTATTGTACCAGTACAGTGACTATAAAATAAAAAAATGAAATAAAAAGTTGAAAGAGTAAAACACCAACTCATTTGGCAACTACATCAGAATAATATCAGACCTCTTAACAGAAACCCAGCAGAAGGGAAGCATGGGGTGACAGAGCTCATTCCCTGAAGACAAGTAACTGCCAATCAAGATTGTTACATCCAACAAGATGGTCGCTTAAAACTGATGGAGAAATACACATTTCAAGATAAGTAAACTAAAGCAATTCATAACGACTTTAGTGTTGCAGAAGATACTTGGAGTCTCAAACATACAAGGAAGAAGAAAGTTTCAATTGCAGGATGCAGGAAGGAATAAATTTCATGAGAGGAATAGATAACCAAAGAAGAGCTATAAAGGAATCAATGGTGTCCAACTCAGTAAACCAGCAAACCCCTAATACAAACAATGGAGAGAGAAAAGAACAATAATCCGACCAACTGGTAAAACAATAAAAAGCACTGACAAAAATCACAGGAATCAGCAAATCGCTCTCAATAATAACCCTATACATATCATAACTCTCCAGTTACAAGATGTAGACTAATTGGATTGAAAAGCAAGATTCAGGGCTGGAGAGAAGGCTTGGTGTTAAGAGCACTGACTGCTCTTGCAGAGGACTGGGTTTGATTCCCAGCATCCACATGGCAGCTAACAACCATCTGTAATTCCAGTTCCAAGGGATCTGACACCCTCTTCTGACCTTCTTGGGCATTGCACGACACAGGTGCAGGAAATACACTTATATACATAAAAGAAAAATAATGAAATATTAAAAACAAGATTTGGGGGCTGGACAGATGGCTTAGTGGTTAAGAGCACTGGCTGTTCTTTCAGAGAACCCAGGCTCAGTTCCCCGTACCCACATGGTGGCTAACAACCATCTGTAATTCCAGTTCCAGAGGATCTGATAACCCCTTCTGGATTCTTCAGACATTGGACACATAAATTCACTTACATGCATGCAGGCAAGACACTTAAATAGATAAACAATAACACATTTTAAAAAATAAAATTCAGGGCTGGAGAGATGGCTCAGCAGTTAAGAACACTGGTTGTTCTTGCAGAAGATCCAGGTTTGAATCCCAGCACCCACATGGCAGCTAACAACTGTCCATAACTCCAGTTCCAGGGGATCCGACGGCCTCTTCTGTCCTCCGCAGGCATTGCACAACACGGGTGCACTTACGTACATGCAGGCAATATACGCATACACATAAAAATAAAATAAAAATAATTAAAAAATAAAATAAAATTCAGCTGGGAGTGGTGGTGCATGCCTTTAATCCCAGCACTTGGGAGGTAGAGGCAAGTGGATCTCTGTGAGTTCGAGGTCAGCCTGGTTTACATAGTGATTTCAAAATCACCTGGGGCTATAGGGAGACTCTGTCTCAAAGACAAAAAAGAAAAGATTCGTTACATGTTGTCACCAAGACACACACTGGCAAAGACTCAAACATACTAAAAGTCAAAATACAAAGCAAATGGAACAAGCCAGTATTATTTTTAAAGATTTATTACATATTTTAAATTACATATGTGTGTGAGTATGAGTATGTATACATGCACAAAGTTGCCTGTGGAGGCAGAGCATCAGATCTTCCTGGAACTGGAGTTACAAGCTATCATCCTAGCACTTGGGAGGCAGAGGTGGGAGGATCAGGCACTCAAGTAATTCTCAGTTCTGAGCCATCTGACTCAGAACAAGGACAAGGGTCCTGGGAACTGAACTTGGGTCTTCTGCAAGAGCAGCTAAGAGTTCTTAACCTCTGAGCCATCTCTCCAACCATTTATTGGTTTTTTGAGACAGAGTCTTACTATGTAGCCCTGGCTGGCCTGGAACTCATTATGTAGATTAGGCTTGCATCAAACTCAGAGATTTGCCTGGCTCTACTTCCCAAGTGCTAGGATTAAAGGCACATGCTACCACACCAGGCTAGCATTATTCTTCTAACAGAAGTCAAGCCAAAATAAGTCAGAAGATATAAAGAAGGCCACTACACATTAATGGAAGGAATAATCTATCAAAAGATAATTATTGTTAACACATATGCATCCAACATTGGGGCTCCAGATTTCATAAAACAAGCATCATTGGTCCTAAAAGGATACATAGGTGTTGATCTATAATAGAGGTGACTTTGACACCTCATTCTGCTCAATAGATAGGTCATCCAGACTAACAATCAACAAAGAAACTCCAGAGTTAAAGCTGGCCTATGTTTATAATTCCAGCACTCAGGAGATTGCGGCAAGGACTGTCATGAGTTTGGGGACAGCCTGTGCTACATAGCAAGACCTTGTCTGAAAGAAAATCCAGAGTTAAGCTTCACCACAGATCAAGCAAACTTAGACACAGAATATTCCATCCAACAGCTACAGAACATACTCTCCTCAGTAGTCCATAGACATTTTTCTAAATACAAGTCTTTTCCTATTTTTTATATTATTTATCATGATTGTGTCTATATGTATGATAGGGGAGACCTGCATGTGCCACGGCAGTTCTAGGAAGAAAGCTTATAGCTATGAGTGCTTACATCAAAAAATCAGAGACATCTGAAATAAATTGAATGCTGTACTTCAGCATCTTAGAAAAGCAGTGCACCAAGTTCCAAATCAGTGTGTAGAGAGACATGATGATCAGAAAAAAAGTGAAAAAATGGAGAACGAACGATAGAAAGACTCAGCGAAACGGATTCCTTTGAACTAAGCATGATAGCATTCACCTGTCATCCCAGCACTTGGGAGGCAGAGGCAGGAGGATCAAGCATTCAAGCCATCCTCAGTTACACACCGAGTTTGAGGCTAGCCTGGGCTATGTGAGCCTCTGACTAAAAACAAAAAGAGTTGGTTTTTTAAAAAGATAAATAAGATAAGGGAAAACTCTTAGCCAAACTGACCAAAAGAAAGACAATTCAACAGACACCAATGTAATCTAGGATATTGCTAGTAGATAGACTTTGAAAACCTATGCTCCAAAAGACTGGAAAAATCTATAAGAAATAGACAAGTTTCTAGACATAAATGATCTTCAAAAATTAAATTGAAACGATATAAATGTTTAAACAGACCTGTAATGAGCAATGAAATTGAAACAATAATGAGTCTCCCAACAAAGAAAGCCCAGGAGCAGATGGACTCACTGTGCAAACACTCTTTCCAAGTGCACATAGTACATTCTCTAGGTTCAATCCCCAGTACCACGACAGACAGACAGACAGATTAGCAGAATGGCTCGGTAGGTAAAGATGCTTTCTGTACAAGTGTGTTGTCCTGCGTTCAATCTCAGTGTGTTGTCCTCTTACCTCCACGTGCATGCTGTGTTACATACACCTGCATACACAATAGTAATCATTTAAAAATAAATTATATCAAGCATCTTTTCTGACCATGGTCTGACACGAGATATAACAAGAAATTGTAGAAAGTTCAGCTATGTGGAAATGAAGCCACATGTTCCTGAACAGCCAAGGGATTAAGGAAGACATTACAAAGGAAAGTTTAAAGTATCCTGAGAAAAAAATATAGACATACAACATAATAACACAGGATGTAACAAAGTAGCTCAAAGAGGGAAGTTAATGGCAGTACATTCCTGTAACAAACAAGACTGGACTAGGGCGGTTTCGCAGGCTGAGTTTGTGCTTAACTTGAAGGCAGCCCTGGGTTAAAGAACAAAAGATCTCAGCAATCCAATTTTACCCTCAATGAGCTAAAAGAGACCAAATAAAGCTCTAAGTTGAAGGAAATAATAAAATTAGAACATAACAAATGAAATTAGGACTAGAAAACAAACAAGTGCAATTACAGCCTTTTTTTTTTGAGACAGGGTCTCATTAGGTAGCTGTGCTTTGCCTGGAACCCACTATGTAGACCAGGCTGGCCTCAAATTCACAGACATCTGCCTGCTTCTGCCTCTGGAGTGCTAGAGTTAAAGACATGTGCCACATGCGGGGCATGGTGGTGCACGCCTTTAATCCCAGCACTCAGGAGGCAGAGGCAGGCGGATCTCTGTGAGTTCAAGTTATTTTGATATATCACAGTGAAAGATTTATCGTCCTCTTTTTTTTTTTTTTTTTTAAAAAAAAAAAAAAAAAAAAAAAAAAAAAAAAAAAAAGAAGACGTGCCACTATATCAACCTTTCAAGCTTGTTTTGAAAAATAAGTTCAAACCTTTCGTTAGAGTAAGAAAAAAAAGGACTCAAATCAGAAATGTAAGAGGGGACAATTCAAGCCATCTCACAGATTCTAAGAGGCTACTATGAACAGTTATATACTAACAGATTGTACCAAAAAGAAATGATGTCCAGAAAGAAATAACTGGAAGTAGACGTTAAGTGGCCCGGTCTGCAGCTGACATCGTCTTATACATAGGAAATTGAAGCTGGCTGCTGTGGCTGATGCCTGTAACCCCAACACTTACAAGGCTGAGATAAGAGGATCATCATGAACTCAAGGCCAGCCTGAGCTACATAGTGAGTTCTAAGCCAGCCTGGGTTATAATACGAAACCCTCCCTGTCTTAGTTTGCTTTCAATTGCTATGATAAAAACGCTAACTAAAACCAGCTTAGGGCAGAAAGGGTTTATTTGACTTACAGCTCACCATCCATCATCAAGGGAAGCCAAAGCAGGAACTCAGGGAATCTGAAGCGCAGATCACAGAAGCGTGCTGCTTAGTGGCTTACTCCCCTAGCCTGGGCTCAGCCTGTTTTCTTATATAACATAGGACCACCTGCCCAGGGTTGGCACCATCCACAGTGGGTTGGGCCCGTACATCACTCAACAATCAAGAAAATGCCCCACAGACATGGTCACAGGCCAATCCAATGGAGAAAATTCCTCAATCGAAGTTCCCTTTACCCAGGTGTGTCTCATTGACCACTGATGCTATCCAGTACACTCTTTCAATACATACATACAAACAAAAAAGAAAACTCTATAGAAACCCTACCAAAGAACTTTTGTAACTAATCAACAAATTCAATAAGTTGCAGGATGCATGGCCAGCAAGAAGGCGCAGCAGCTGAAGACACTTGCTGCCAAGTCCTAAAACATAATTTCAGTCCCAGGGCCCACCTGGTGGAAGGAGAGAACCAGTTCCCAGAAGTTGTCCTCTGACCTCCACTCCTGAGCTGTGCATGCCACAAGGGTACCTACCACTCCTGCCAACACACACCCCTGGCTCTTATAGTCTTTCTACCCCGTCTTCCACGATGGCCCCTGAGCTCTGGGTGGGTGAGGTTAATATAGGAGTCCTATCTAGGGACATGAACTCTATAGTCTCTTATTCTCTACATTTTGTCCAGATATGGCTTTCTGTGTTAATTGCCCTCTGTTGCATGAGGAAGCCTTGCTGGTGAGAGTCGAGAGATGCGTTAGTATTCTCTCTACTCCCTGTTCCACTATGTTCTGTGAGGCTTAGGTATAAAGGTTCTATTATAGATGTGCCACTTATAGCTGGGCATCTCACACTTCTTCTCTGTGTGTGACCAGTTGTGAAACTCTGTAATAGTCTCCATCTATTGCAAAAAGAAGCTTCTTTGAAGAGTGGTGACAGGTACATTTGCCTGTAAATATAAGGTTACATATTTAGCATACAGTAGGAAATTATGTAAGTCTAGAGATGTGACAGACTTAGGGTTTTCTCTAGGATCTATGACCTATCTATCCATGTATATTTGGCTATGTTTATAATATCACATATCCTAAGTTCCCTCCCATTGAGCAGGCTTTAAGTTCAATTAGATAGGTGTTAATTACCCCCAAGATAACAGTGCCACTACTGCACTGATAGAGACTGCTGTGCTGGTCATTATTGTGGTTATTAGGCTTTACAGATCAGTAGGACCATTGATTGATTTTCCCCCTTAGCAGCTTGCATGGTATCTTCTGAAACTCTGAGAGCTAGTCCAGGGAGGAGGCTTCCAGGTTAGTCCCAGCTCCATTGCTCCAATCCTATTTCTAAAGTATGTCCTCCTGTCTTCAACAATAGGGCCTTACCTTCCAGGGCTGTGACAATAGCCTGTGTTATTTTGGGAGTCTTTGGAGTACCATAACAACTTGAAGGGAGGTTTTCTTCTGTCTGGCACCGTGTTTCTTGTTATATAGCCTTCAGCAATACACATGCACTCATGTACAGATATCATATTTCAGTAGGTTTTTGAACTAATACATTTCCCTCAAGTTTTTCATACCACCGAAGCAATATTTATCTCTCCCCCCTCTCTAACTCTCCCTCCTCCCTTCCCAACTAAAGGACCCCCATTTTCCCATTTCTCCCTTGGTAATACCTGTCTCCTATTATGCCCTCTCTCTTCCTTCTTCCCTCTGACCCCCATTGTTCCTTACATGACCCTCTCTCCTCCCTTCTAGTTAAATACCCCAATTTTCTGCATTTCCTCCTTGGTAACACCTGTCTCTTACTAGCTCCCTCTCTTGTCCAGCCCCTCTGTCTACCCACCTTCCTTTTGCCTTATAAGGTAATTTGTATCTGTAAGACCCCCCCCAGCCCTCACATAAATTCTTCTGAGTCAAAAACATAATTACCATTCTTAGTCTCTAGACTGATGCTTATTTATCCTTTTATACCATAAAGCCATTAAAATGGATGTGATTGTTAAATAATTCACATCAGCTTACATAGCCTGATGTAAGGCAGACTCTCTTAATGACTTTTGAGTGGTTGTCTACGGCTCTTTCATGGCTGTAATGTATGCTAGAGACTAAGGCAGCAAAGAGAGCTTGTATTTGACGTTCATTGTTCACAGAATGGAACCTTTCATACACTAAGAAACAGGGAAATCAATGGAAACAATCCAAGCCAAGACTGTTATCACTGTAAATTAGCAAATTACGTACGCTTTGAGGAAACAGGATGCTATGCCCTGCGACTACAAAGGTGAGTGTGAGGGCTCTGCTTTCATGAGCTCTTCCTTCCCATGGCCCTAAAGAGCCATCACATCACCATTTACAATAGCAACTTAACACAGAAGGTGCGACAAAAGCCATTTTATTTTTTTCCTACATAAGTTTTAAAATACTCCCCCCCTTTTTTTTTTTTGAGACAGGGTTCTCACTATGTGCTCCTGGCTGATCTGGAACTTACTATGTAGACCAGGCTGGAACTTGAACTACTGATTCTTCTGCCTCTACCTCCCAAGTGCTGGGAAGCCTGCACCAGTCCAATTGACTCAACTTCGTTTATTTTTAGATTTAAAAATAAATGTTGTGTATGAGTGTTTTGCCTGCGTCTCAGTGCATACATTCAATGCAATGCCTACAGAATCCAGCAGAGTGCCTGAACTGGAATTTAGTTGTTAGTGGTCATGTGGTTACTGGGAACTAGACCCAGGTCCTCTGCAGGAGCTGCCAGTGCTCTTAACCACTGAACTATCTCTTCAGCAGCCACAGTTTTGTTTTAAAGGTTGGAGACTAGGGCTGGGCTCAGCGGTAGAGCACCCGCCTACCTAGCACATGTGAGGCCCTCAGCTCATTCTCCCCCAAATGTTTAAAGAGTAATTTAAAAGGTGACTTTTATAATCTTAGAAACCAAAGTAGTTTTATATGCACTCTTGAAAGACAGGTCTTTGTAGGCTGGGCACACCTAAGAATTTGACTGTATTTCACTTAATCTCACACAAGACTTGGAGGGAGGCATAATTATTTTACTGAGGAGGCAACAGGCCAAGAAAGACACTTTGGTTTGCACAAACTGGCTAATAGGGAGTAATTTCAAGTTTGGACTTCTGTCTGTCTGTCAGCATCCTCCTCACCTAAGGCAGGAGAGAAAGACATAGAAAAATCAAGGGAATGTGGGAAAAGAAAAAAATACCTCAATCCAGATTGTGGCTGGGAGCCAGAAACCTGGTAGCACAATTAAGCAAGTCAGGATTGCTTACAGACAGCATTCTCTCGAAAGGGGCATCTCAGGCAGTTAAAAATAGCAAGAGACACGTTCTGGTGACACATGCCTTTAATTGCAACATTTGGAAGACAAATGCCAGCCTGGTCTACATAGGAAGTTCCAGGCCAGCTGGGGCTGCATAGCGAGACCCTGTCTCAACAAAAGAAAATAAAATCTGAGTGTGTAGTCTGAATACATTCTCCCTGGCAGTGTTTCATTTACCAGGAAGATTTTCCTGGTTAAGTTAAATATGTCAGAAAATGGGAAAAAAAAAAAAAAAAATCCCAGCAAGCAAACTGTGCTTACTTAAGGCCAGAATGTTTGTAACCTTGACTTTGACTATATTGGCACACCTCTCTCATTCCTAAACCCAAACAGAGTATAACCTTATAAAACCACCTTGCTATTCATTCACAAAAGGAAAACCTTTAAAAGAAATAAATAAGACAGCTCATGTATTTTACTTGATTTTAAAATTTTGCTGAAATCTTTAAGCCTTGAGCTGGCAAGATGGTTCAGCAGGTAAAGGCAGCTGCCACCCAGCCTGATGACCTGAGTTTGACCCATGGACCATGTGGGTGGAGGGAGAAAACCGACTCCAAGTTCTCTGACCTCCACATGTGCACTGTCGCACACACATACACACATGCACATGTACATACATTCATACATGCACACATACATATACACATGCACATACAGAGTAAATAAGCATTAAAAATAAAAAACTTTAATTCACATGCATACATTCATACATGCACAAATATATACATGCATGCACACACAGAGTAAATAAGTGTTAAAAATAAAGCTTTAAAAAATCTTTAGCCTTGGCCACGCGTGGTACTGCATGCCTTTAATCCCAAGCAGAGGCGGGCAGATCTTTGTGAGTTCGAGGCCAGCCTGGTCTCCATAGCGAATCCAGGCCAGCTGGGGCTACAGGGAGACCCTGTCTCAAACAGACCTAAAAAGAAAAATCTTTATCCTTGTGGTACATTACATCCCTTGAGCAATGTAATTTGAAAGTCATGGCATCACATATGTAACCACTGTACAGGCTCTGAAGCATGACTCTCTTGAGAAGCCATATTAAGTTTCAGTCTGATTGTCCATTGTAAATTTTGTAAGGTCAACAAAACAAAACAAAAACCCAAAATAACAGAATGAAAGCCTGGTATGGGCATGCCTTTAGTCCTAGCACTCAGGAGGCAGAAGTAGGTGGATCTCTGTTTGAAGCCAGCCTGGAACTTAGAGAGTTCCAGGCCAGCCAGGGCTACATAGCGAGTCTCTGACTCAAAAAAAGGGGCAGGGCTGGAGAGATCTCTCAGCGGTTAAGAGCACTGGCAGTTCTTGCAGAGGAACTGAGTTCAGTTCCCAGCACTCACATGGTGACTAACAGCCATCTATAACTTCAGTTACAGGGGCCCAGTGCCCTCATCTGACCTCCTCAGTCATTGTACACATGTGCATTTATATACACGCAAGCAAAATACTCGTATACATTAAGCAAAAATAAATACAATAACTTTTATTTATTAATTTTTATTTTATTATTTTTGTGCGTATGACTATATAGCTTGCATGTATTTGTAAATGCACCTGCATCATGCAATGGCCACATAGGTCAGAAGAGGGCATCAGATTCCCTGGAACTGGAGTTAGGACAGTTGTTAGCCGCCATGTGGATGTGGGTGCTAGGTCCTCTGCAAGAGGACCCAGTGCTCTTAATCGCTGAGCTATCACTCCAGCCCCATATATACATTTTTAAAAAGAAAATGGCTATGCAGTTTTCATACTGGACACCAGGTAGCAACCTTATCCTGGAACTGCTTGCGTTCGTGCTCTGTGGAGGCCTGTTGGGATGGCCGGGGCAGGGTAGAGCCAGGTTTTGCTAATAAGTGAAAAAGGACCTAGGTTTATCCTTGCTGTTTTGTTTTTATATTAATTACACTTTACGTTCATATGTATATAAAAGACTATCAAAATAGCAAGATATATGTCCTTAACTCTCTGGTTTAAAAGCCCTCTCCATGGAGCTGGGATTTTCTTAAAAGATGGGACTCTTTTTAAATTTTATTTTTTACTCTGTGTACGTGTGTGTATGTATGTATGCATGTGTGGGTATATGCACGTGAGTGCAGATGGCCCTGGAGCTGGAGTTACAGGCAGCTGTGAGCGGCCTGGGATGGGTATTGGGAACCGAATTCATGTCCCTCAGCAAGAGCAGTTAAGTGCTCTTAATTGCTGTGCTATCTCTCCAGTCCAAGACTAGACTTAAAATGTTCTCCTTTTTTTCTGGGAGTGGAACCCAGGGCTTCAAACACGCTAGGCAGGCTCTATACCACCGAGTCACGCTGCTGACCCCAACCCTGGATCTTAATATTGCTTTATTAGATGTCTCATCCTCTGCCTGGCCTCCCCCTTTTGTTTCTCTCCTTTTCTCGGACTCCCTCTCCAAACAAAGGTCAGCCATTGGCTGTTTTCATGCCCTTCATAATTAAATTGTACAGACAGCCTTAGCTTCAACTGCGCACCATCCTAACAGCTAATATTCCAAAAGGTGGAGAAAAATACGAGGAGAAACGTGAGAGTTACAGAAGGGAGTGCAGCCCCTCTCCTACCCACAGGCGGTTAGACCCTGCTCTGCTTCTCCCACTCCAGCACCCTGGGGAAAGGGGTGCCTGCCCCAAGCCTGCCGAGAAGAACATCGACTCCAGTGGGTCCTTCAGGTACAGGAGTCAAGTGCAAGTGAAGAGACGTGGAGCACGGGACGATTGTCTCTTCCCCATCCTGTCCCTCCCAATCACTTCTGGATCCCACACTGAGCAGGAAGAGAAAAACTCCTTGGTGGGAGGGGGAGTGAGCCTTCCAAGGTTTTCTGATGCCTGGGGCTCTCCAAACCCGACTCACCCACCACTTCCCAGGGCTTGGTCTTGGGACTTTGACCTCTCCCCTCTATTCTAGTAGAGTTAAAAAACAAGATGTGAGAGTTCAGCTGCTTGGAAAGAAAATCTACTACCTAGGATTAGACAGATTTCTATAAAAACAGAAGTATCAGAGGAAAATGGGCAGGATTAAGACCAGGCAAATAAACATTCTAAACAAAAGAAATTGCTAGGAATATCAAATAAGGAAAGAGATGGCTCAGCAGTTAAGAACACATACTACTCTTACAAAGGACTTAAATTCAATTCCCAGAACCCATGTCTGGTGGCTCCCTACTTGTAACTCCAGCTCTGGGGGAATCTGGCACCTCTGGCTTCCATGGACATCCACATATGGGTGTATATATCCAACACAGACACACATACACAGTCATAATTTTTGAAAAAGAATCTAGTAGATGGGGCTGGTGAGATGGTTCAGTGGTTAAGAATGTTTACTGCTTAGGCAGAGGCCTGCGTTCATTCCTAGCACCTATGTAGGGGCTCATAGCCACCTGTAAGTCCAGTTTCAGGAGACTGGATGCTTTTTTCTGGCCTCTGCAGACACCAAGCATTGCACATGGTGCACTTACATGTAGGCAAGCACTCATATACATTTTTTAAAAAACTCTAAAGTCTTTAGAGAAGACCAGGCATGGTGGCACGCACCTTTAATCTCGGCACTCAGGATGTCGCAGAGGCAGGCAGATCTCTGTGTGATCAAGGCCAGCCTAGTATACATAGTGAGTTCCAGATTATCTGGGGCTATAGGGAAACCATGTCTCAAAAAAACAAAAAAGGAGTTGGAGAGATGACTCAGCAGTTAAGAACACTGAATGCTCTTGCAGAAGACCTGGGTTCAGTTTCCAGCACCCACATGGCTGTTAATAACTATCCGTAACTCTAGTGCCAAGGGATCAGACACCCTCTTCTGGTTTCTGTGAGTACTGCAAATATAGGTGCACTTAACATGCAGGCAAAACACTCATACACATAAAATAAAAATAAATAAGTACATATTTTTAAAGTCCCCTAAAGAAATGACAGGTGTAAAACTGTGGTTATTGACCAGTGATTGGGAATTTATGCCTATGATCCTAGCTCCCAGAAGGCCGAAGCTGGGGGATTGCTGTGACTTTGAATACAGAACGAGCTACATAGTGAGGCCATCCTGAAGTGAGAGCCTATCTCAAAAAACCAAACCAAAACAGAACAATCTGTAGTTATTGATGTGAGCACCCTATATGAGCTCAGTGATCAAATTAATACAGTGGAGAAGTTAATAAATTAGGTCAAGTTAATGAGCTCTTTCAAAAGCAGGAGATACAGAAAATTGGAAGACGTATAGAGGAAACAAGACATAAGGACAAATACCCGTATCCAGGGAACAGAAAGTCCTGGGAAGCTTGATAAATAAAAATCAGAATGGGATGTACATCTCCGTTTGAAGAAATAATGGAGGAAATTCCTCAGACTGCAGAAAAGATGAAAGAAAAACGCCCTGAGGTAAACCTGGAGTCCCAGTAGTCATGTGTGCATTGTACAACACAGGTGCACTCACATACATGCAGATAATACACTTATACACACAAAATAAAAATAATAAAATATTTTTTAAAATATTACAGATGAATAAGCACAGAAGAATTAGGAAAGGAGCCAAACCTTGATACTTAAGCCTGATAAAATACAAGAAAGGAAAATTACAGACCAAATAGTCCTCATAAACACAGATACAAAACAATTATTCTGTAAAACACCAGCTAAGTGAATCCAATAGTATAGTAAAGGATTATCACTGTGACCAAGTGGGATTTGTCCCAAGCATGCAAAGGGTGATTAGACATGAGAAACTCAATCAGCATAATCTACCATGTTAACAGAATGAATGAAGAGAATCATATGATCATCTCAGTTGATGCAGAAAGGGCCTTGGACAAAATCCAGCATCACTTCAAGATAAAAGACACTCAGAAATGTGGGAATTGAAAAGAACATCTTTAACACAATAAAGGGTGTTTGATTATGTCAGATTCAGAGCTAGGTATGGTAGCTCAGGCCTGTAATTACAGCACTGGGGAGGTACAGACAGGAGGATCAGAAGCTCAAGGTCATCCTCTGCTACATACGGAGTTTGAGGCCAGCATAGGCCACATGAGACAAGCCACTCTGAAAAAAAAAAGAAAAGAGGGCTGAAGAGATGGCTCAGCAGTTAAGAACACTGGTTGTCCTTGCAGAAGACCCAGGTTCAAATCCCAGCGCCCACATGGCAGCTAACAACTGTCCGTAACTCCAGTCCCAAGGGATCCAACAGCCTCTTCTGACTTCTTTGGGCATTGCACAACACAGGTGCACTTACCTACATGCAGGCATTACATGCATACACATAAAATAAAAATAATAAAATTAAAAAAATAAGAAAGCTGGATGTGAGGAGATAGCACCAAATAGCAAACACTCAAGAGAAATGGTAAACAAATCCACCATGTAGAAAATGGGGCTATTAGACATGACCTTCCAAGGCCCTTGTTATGTTAATGAATGGAGGACAAGATCCAGAAACCAGTAGAAAACCGAAAAGTATTTTTTGCTTTGCTTGTTTTCCATTTTTTCATGTGTGTATGGGTATACTTACACATGTGTGCACACGTACATGTGATGGCCCAAGTTGATGTCAGGAATCATGTTCCATTGCTTTTCTACCTTGTTCATTGAGGCTAGGTTTCTCAATCAAATCCAGAGCTCACCGATATGGCTAGTTTAGCCAGCTTGCCCTGGGGATCCCGTCTCTTCCTTCTGAGCCTGGAATACAGGCAGGCTGTCACACCCACCCGGCATTTATGTTGGCTCTGGGAATCCAGACTCCAGTTCCCATGTTTGCAAGACAAGTGCTTTAACCACTGAACAATCTCCTCAGCCCTGAAAAGTAATTTTTTAAAAAAAGATTAAACATTCAAAGGGAAACTCTAAAATGGAAAACTATAATAACTAAAACTAAGAATGTGATGGATGGGTTAATGGCTGAAGAAAAAGTAGAGAAAAAAAATCTTATCTGAAGCACCAAAGAACTGGGAAATAATGAGAGAGAGAGAGAGAGAGAGAGAGAGAGAGAGAGAGAGAAATTACTTGGGAGGAAGGAAAAAAAATATCAAGGTGTGTTTGATAGTTTCCCAAGGCTGCTGTAACCATGGACTCAGAGGTTAACAGAGCAGAGGTGTGTTCTCTGACATTCCTGAGGTGGGAAGCCTATCTCAGATCTGCCCTGAGATCTCGGTACCAGAAGGCCTGGGGAGCCTCTGCCTCCATGTCACACCTCCTTCTCTGACATGTCATCACTCTCAGCCTCTTTCTTAGGACCCACATGATTGGAGCTGATCTTCCCACATCAGGATCTACGATGTAATCATACCTGCAAAAAATCCTTTTCCTGGGTTCCAGGGGGTAGCTCAGTTGGTGGAGTGCTTGCCTAGCATGCACGAAGCCCTTGATTTGATCCCCAGCACCACGTGAACCTGTTATGGAGGTACAAGCCTGTCATCCCAGCATTCAGGACATGAAGGCAAGAGGATCCAAAGATCAGGGTCGTTCTTAGCTGTATAAAAAATTTGAGGCTAACCTGCGATACATAAGACTGTCTCAAACAAACAAACACCCTTCCCTTTTCCTTACAAGATAGCATTTACAGGTTCTAAACTTGAGGAGGAAGTGTCTTCCAGCAGCAGCCATTCATTAGTCATCCCTTTTCAGTATGTGTAAGTAGAATTCCCTAAAACAGCAGGGCGGAGCTAAAGCAATATTTGAAAAGATGATGGCTGAGAAATTTCCAAAACAAGCTTTAAAACCCCACAACACTTAATTGTTATTTTTTATTGTACATATGTATAAATGTCTGTGCGGTTGGGCGCGTGCCACAACATGCATGTAGAGGTCAGAGGACAGTTTTGTGGAGTTGGTTTGTTCTCTCCTTCCACCTTTACATGGGTTCTGGGAATCTAACTCAGGTCATCAGGCTTATATGACAAGGGCTGAACCATCTTGCCAGCCCGCAACTGGGTTTTTGGTCTATAGTTTTAACAATCTCCAAGAATTCTAAGCAGGATAAGTGCACAGGAAACTAAATGGACAGAGGATGTGGCTCAGTGGTAGAGTACTAGCTTAGCATTCACAATGTCCTGGATTTGATCCCCAGCACAAGAAACAGAACACAAAAAAGGAAACTAAATACGAACTGAAAAAGCCAAACATAGCTTGAAAGCACCCAAAGGGGGCGGGGAAACCCATAAAACCCTTCTTCACATCCAACATTGGGCCTGGCAAGATGGCTTAACAGGTGAAGGTGCTCAGATGACCTGAGTTCAATCCCTAAAATCCACATAGCAGAAGGAAGGAACCAACTTCTACACGTTGTCTTCTAATCTCCACATGTCCTCTGATCTCTGCGAGTACACACACACACACACACACACACACACACACACACGAATAAATAAATAAATGTAATAAAACATTTTTAAAACTTTTTTTTTTGGTCTTATTATTGGGGCTGGAGAGATGGCTCAGCAGTTAAGAGCACTGACTGCTCTTGCAGAGGACCCGGATTCGATTCCCAACACCCACATGGCAGCTACGAACCATCCTTAAATCCAGTTCAAAGGGAATTGGAAACCCTCTTCTGACCTCCACGGCATTGCACGAAACAGGTGCACTCACATACATGCAGGCAATACACTTGTACACATAAAATAAAAATAATAACAAAAATTTTTTTTGTCTTTTTGAGACAGGGTCTCCCTGTAGCCCCAGCTGGCTTGGAACATGCTATGTCGACCAGGCTGGCCTTGAACTCACAGAGATTCACTTGCCTCTGACTCCCAAGTGCTGGCATTAAAGGCCTGTGCCACCATGCCTGGTTTGCTTCTATACTTTCTGTCCTCAGATCACTGACTTCTCAAGAAAACAACGGAAGCCAAAGGAGAGTGAAATAATATTGAAAATACATGTGTACTTGCAAAGATGCCATCAAAAGAAATCTTCAAAATTATGGGTGGCATTTGAAAATTAAAATGAAGAGCTGAATATTGTGATATACACCTGTGACCTCAGCACTTGGGAGGCAGAGGCAAGAGGACTACAAGCTCAAGGCCAGCTTGGGTTACACATAATGGATTCCAAGGCAGCCTAGACTATATATTAATTATTTTTTTTAAAAGAAAATAGGGGAACAAGGGGATGAGGAGATGGTTCAGTGATTAAGAACACTGTCTGTTCTTACAGAGGACCCAGATTCCATTCCCAGTGCCCACATGGCAGCTAACAACCGTATAATAAAATATGAAAATGATATCAAATTTGTTCTCTACTCCCTTCCAACAGTGACCCATTTAGCTTCTGTGTGTGTGTGTGTGTGTGTGTATGTGTGTATGTTTGGATAACTAGTAGATTTAGACATACTGAGGCTTTTGATCTGCTGTATTATTATCCTTACTGAAGCTTAAGTGGGCCCAACTTTGGTCAGTGGGAGCTTTTTCTATTTTGAGATGCTTTGGACCTGTTAGTCTGTCTGTGTTTCCTTGCTATCTACGACAAGATGCCCAAGCTTCCATCTGGAAAATTTTTTAAATTATTACTATATTTTATTTTTGATTTATTTATTGTTATTTGATGTGTATGAGTGTATTGCTTGCCTGTATGTAAGGACACCTGTCGTACAATGCCCTCAGAGGTCAGAAGAGGGTGTTGGATCCCCTGGAACTGGAGTTACAGATAGTTGTTAGCTACCATGTGGGTGCTGGGAATCAAATATGGGTCTTCAGCAAGAGGAAGCCAGTGCTCTTAACCACTGAGCCATCTCTTTAGCTCCAAAATTGGCCTCTTAAAAATAGGTAAAATGGGCATTGAGATGGCTTTGTAGATAAAGGAACTTGCCACCAAGTCTGAGAGCCTGAATTCCATCTCCAGGATCCACATGGTAGAGAACGAAAACTGACTCCAAGTTGTCCTCTGACCTCCACTTGTCCAACATGGCACATACCTACTGTGATGGTTTGAATGAAAATGTCCCCCATAGGCTCCAAGTATTTGGACATTTTGACCCCAGATGATGGCACTGTTTTTTTTTCTTCAGATGCTGGTGCTTATTTGGAAGGTTTTAGAAGGTATGGTTATCCTGGAGGAAGCATATCACTGGGGGTGGTCTTAGAGAATTCTTAAGCCTTGCTGGTTCTCCATCCACTCTCTTGCATCCTGTGACTGCATGATGATGTGAGAGCTTAGCTTCTGCTGCTCCTGCTCCAGCCACCTCCAGCCTCCATGCCTCCCTGCCATGACAGACTATAATTCCCCTGGAACTCTAAGCTCAAATAAACTCTTCCTTCTATAAATTGCTTGGGTCAGTGTTTCTATCACAGCAAAAGAAAAGTGACTAATACAGTAATTGGTACCAGAGAGTGGGCTGTTGGCTATGAAGAACCTGACCTTGTGGGGTTTTGAAGAAACGTGGAAGACTTTGGAAGGTTGGGGTAGAAAAGTGGTTGACTGCTGTAAGCGGAGCTTAACAGGCCATTCTAGTAGGGGCCTGGAAGAACGTAGTGCTGAGAACAATGTTGTTCCAGAGGGAAATAAAGACTTAAGTAGCACTTGGGATATTTTGGCAAAGAGTCTGAATGGAGTCTGCCCTAGACCAAAAAGCTTGCCTGAAGCTAAGTTGAAAAGTAATGGACTAATTTCTCTGTCGGAAGAAATTTCAAGACAGCCTAACGTAGAAATGGTGGTGTGGCTATTAATGGTGAATATTATCCAGATCTAGAGTGAAAGACAACAAATGGGGCAGAAAGAAATACAGTTTGTACTGAAAGAGCACTAGGAAGATAAATGTTGGAGCCCTGGCATGTGATGGAGATGATCCCATTGATAAGAAGATTAAAGTGATTAAGGAGGGGCCTAGAGAGTCAAACTTAAAACACTGGAGAGAGTGCCTCCAGGGCAAGACCACACCCAGTTAAAGCCTCCAACTTGTGAAAGGAAAATGCTGCAGGGACCACTGAAGAGAAAAGCTTCTAAAATGGATAAAGCAGGCTGGAGTCCACCCCAAACTTGCAGTCAAACTTGGCAGCACCTGGTGCTGGCTTTAGAGGCATGAAAGACGCAAGAGAGAAGGGGTCATCAGTTCCTCCACGGCTTCAGAGAACCACTGAGGCCAGGCAGCATGAAGCAGGGGTGCTCCTGCCTAGAGAAGGCCCTGATAGGCCATTGCATGAAGCTGTGACAGTGAAGCCTGGTTGGCAATGGAGACCCCAAGAAGACATCCGTGATGCCAGAGCTGTGAGGCATCTGCCAAGACCTGCACACAGGGAGTGGTACCAGCACAAGAGAGAGATGTGTGTTGCATGCAGCAAAGCTAGAGAGGCTGAGCCATCTAAGCCCTTTGGAAGTAAAGTCCCAGAAGTTGGTCGTGGAGCTAATGGATTTGGTGTTTGCCCTGCTGGTTTTCAGTCTTTTTTTCGTCCAGTATTTCCTTACTATGTCCTCATTCCTCCCTTTTGGAATGGTAATGTGTATTCAGTTCCACTGTATGTTGGAGGTATGTAATTTGTCTTCTGATTTTATAGAGGCTTACAATTAAGATATTTACCTGAGTTCACTTTAGACTGTGGACTTTTGAATAGCATTGAGACTGACAATGACTATGGGGACTTTAAAAGTTGGACTAAATGCATTTTGCATTTTATATGGTCATGAGCCTACAGGGGCCAAAGGGTAGAATGTGGTGGTTTGAATGAAAATGTCCCCCATAGTCTCCAAGTGTCTGGACATTTTGTCCCCAGATGATGGCACTGTTTTGGGAAGTTTTAGAAGTTGTAGCTATCCTGGAGGAATCACGTCACTGGGGGTGGGCCTCATTTCTGCTGCTCCTGTTCCAGCCACCTCCAGCCACCGTGCCTCCCTGCCATGACGGACTATAATTCCCCTGGAATTGTAAGCTTAAATAAATTCTTCCTTCTATAAATTGCTTTGGTCAGTGTTTCTATCACAGCAACAGAAAAGTGACTAATACACCTACCTACATACACACACACACACACACACAAATATACACAATAAATAAATATTGCTTTTTTCGCCTTTGATTATTTGTTTGCTTTTGGTTTTCTGAGACAGGGCAGTAATTGGTACCAAGAGTGGGGTGTTGGCTGTGAAGAACCTGACCATGTTGGGTTTTGAAGAAATGTGCAAGACTTTGGAAGGTTGGGTTAGAAAAGTGTTTGATTGCTGTAAGCAGAATGTGACAAAATACTCTGACCAATACCAACTTGGGAAGGAAAGAGTTTATTTAGCTTACATATCTTGGTCACAATTCATCACTGAGGGAGCCCAAGGTAGGAACTTAAGGCAGGAGCTGGAGCACAGGCCATGGAGGAATGCTGTTTACTGTCTTTCTCCCCTGGCCTGTGTTCAACCTGCTTTCTTATACAACAATAGGCCCACCTGCCCAGGGGTGGCCCCACTTACAGTGGGTCAGACCCTCCCATATCACTCAATAATCAAGATACCCCACAGACATGGCCACAGGCCAGTCCAGTGGAGACAATTCCCCAAGTGAGAGTCCCTCAACCCAGGTGTGTCAAGTTGACACTGAAGTTATCCAGCACAAGGGTGTTACTGTGTACCCATGGACTGCCTCAAATTCAAAGGAATCCTTTTGCTTCAACTTGCCAAGTACAGTCATGAGCAAACATGTCTGGCTATGGTATGTTCTTTAAACCCAAGTTAACTACATAATTTTGTACCTAGTTAAAGAAAACACCCTTTTCTGGAGGAAATTTGGCTCTCTGTTACTTGGAAATATTGTTAGCTATTGAATTTCATGACATGCATTTTTGGGGACATAATAAGCTCCCAATGATAATTTTGTCTAAGAAAATAAATGTAATAAAACTTTCTTAATTGGCAAAGTAGGGATGAGGAAGATGGCTCAGTGGGTAAAGGCATCAGCTGCCAAGCCTGACAACCTGAGTTAGATTCACCTGACCCATGTGCTGGCAGAAGAAACAAATCTAGCAAGTTGTCCTCTGTTCACATACACACAAACACACACTAAATAAATGCAATAAAATTTTCATTTGATAAAGGAGAAAATGTTTACTATTGGTAAAAGGATAAATATTTACTCTGGTGTTCTATGTGAACAGTAACACTGGACAGTTAATGGAGGATAGCGGAGTATCTCTATTGAATAAATGAGAAAGAAATGGTAAAATTCAGAACTTAACAGTTTGCAGTCCCACCAACTGGCACTGAACATTGTCAATGAATCAACTCATCACAGCAGTCTTGACCTAGGGAGAAGCCAGTCTGCCTGTAACCTGGCAAAGGGACTGAAACCAGGGTGCTCTGGCCTCTGATCCAACTCCCCAAGGACAGAAAATACTTCGGAAGGAGGGGTGGGAGTGTGGAGCTGACAGGACGGTGGAGCCAGTGTCCAGGGTTGGGCTGGAGATCTGGGAGCTTGCAGTTGAGTCTGGGAGCAGGGTGTGCAGTGGGTGTGGTCTGGGGCAGGAAGGTGCTGTTGGGAGGTGCATTCTAGGGCAGTGGGGAAGGAGTGGTTCACCGCAGGGAAGTGTGTCTGGAGAATGTGGCAGAAGCAGAAGCCTCCACTAGAAGGCTGATATGGCTCCAGTGTTGACTGACCTTTCAGAGCTGTGAATTACAGAGTCTGGCCAAAGACAACTGCCAAGACAGCTCCATGGGTCAAGCTGGTTCCAGCAGGAATAGTCTCAATTCTGACCCAGGGTGGAGAGCTGAAATGGAAGGATAAAGAGAAGGGCCCTGAGGTATCTACAGCCTAGTGAGTGAACAGTAATCTGAGCCTTGGTAGGTAACATGGGCAAAACCAGTGTCATGTCCCTTGGGCCACAGAGACACAGGGAGTCAGTGTTTCTAATTAGATAATTTTATTGGGGCTATTTGGAGCAGAGGGGAGGAGACATGGACTCAGTTGGTGGCCAGGACCTCCTGAACCCAGGGTATGTGGCCTGTGACTTGGGTGTACATGGCAGGAGTGGAGGTGGAGCAGACATTACTGCCCCAGGACACGATGCTGGCCAGGGTCCAGGCTCCATTCTTCTGGCAGACCAGGGGACCACCAGAGGCACCCTGCAGGGAAAGACAAGCCTGACAAGGGTACCAGAACCTGGGAGCAAGGTGGGGTCCAGGGAGGAAAGCAGGGCAATTCATCAGGGTTCACTGAGGTCCCAGCTCTGCCATGTGTCCCTCAAGGACCCAGTCAGCTGCTCTGTAAGTAGCAGGCACATCTGGCTCAAAGGGCTCACAGGTGGCCCCCACAGCACAGGCCAGTGCAGACGCTCCTCCCCCAGTGTCTCTTAGCATCAGCCCACCCTTTTGGGTACCAGAGAGGACTGAGGTTCAGTAGCGGGCACAGGGCAACAGGAGCCCAGGTGTCAGTGGGGCTGTGTTCCCACTCCTAGCCTGACTAGGGTTGACCAGATCATCCAGTGGTGGGACAGGAGGCTGTACCAGCAGGAGGATACACCACTGGTACCTGCACAGATCCAAGATCTTGCTGCCCCAGTAGGTCTTGCAGTCAGCACTGGACACAATGGGCAGGGCCACCTGCTGCAGCTTAGCAGGAGTCGTCAGGGCTGCAGGGACAGAGGGCATAGAGTCAGGGTCCCTAGGCCCACTAGCACCCTGGAAACCACTGTGGGTCTGTTCAAGCATCTGTGGGAACAGCTGTTGTCAGGTTCCATGGCAGACAGGGGCTGGGCCTCAAACAGGTGTTGCCCTGCCCAGACCCAGGAGCCTGGCACTGTGGCCATGGGTAGTGGGTGGGTGAGATTTCAAGGAAGCATGACTGCAGCCCTGCTGGGGTCCCAGAGACTCATGATGGCACCTTCAATTAGGTGGATGAGGTGGGGATGTGTGTGAGGGGTGTGTATGTGTACTTCTTCCTGAGTTGAGGGCTTCCTTCAGGCTCTATCATCATTACCAATCCTTTCTGTTTGTGCTGGGTGAATTTAAAATGTCAATTTAAAAAATTGTTCATTGAACTTTATGTGTATGAGTGTTTCCCTAAATGTATGTAAGTGCACCATGTACATGCATTGACCCAAGGAGGCCAGAATAGGCCACTGGATCTGGAGAAGGTGGAATGACAGACAGTTGTAAGCCAGCAACAGGAGCTGGGAACCAAACCCAGTTCCTTGGCAAGACGAGCTAGTGATCTTAACTACTGAGCTATCTCTCTAGAGCCTTAAAATGTTAGTTTTTAATTGATACCTTACAATTGTAAGTTTTATAGTCTTAGGTTTCTTTGTTGTTTTGTTTTTTCAGACAGGGTCTCACAATGTAGCCCTGGTTGACCTCGAAATCTCTATGTAGAACAAGCTGGCCTCAAACTCACAGATATCCATGTGCCTCTTCCCCCTAAGTGCTGGTATTACAGGCATGTACCTCTATATCCAGCCCTACCTCAAAGATTTTTTTTTTTAGTTAATGAAATTTAAATCAAGAAACAAATTTTTGAACATTGAAATTTAGACCAAAAAATCCACCCTGTGGTTTAGTCACACCTGGAAATGCCTGCTGTCCAGGCAGCCTGCCCCAGGCCCAGCACTGCTGCCCAGGCCACATTACTCACCATTGTACTTGGTCTTGCTCCAGCCAGTGGTGGCACACAGGGTCCCAGCAGGGAAGTCGCTGTCAGCGCTGGGCAGGCACACAGCAGACACAGTGTCAGAGAAGACAGCAGGCTTGGCCAGCTTCAGCAGGGTGATGGTCATTGCAAACGAATAGTGACTGCACTGTACTTAGGGTTCTTGAAGACCTGCAGGTAAGGAATAGATCCCCAGTTGAACCCCTAGGGGGAGCCAAGATCTGTGGGCTTTCAGGTCACAAGCTCCTTTCCTGGTGGCCTAATCAGAACAGGAGTCCAGAAAGAGAAATCTGAAGCAGCCCCAGTCCTGTCCTCCTGTCCTTCAAGCAGCCAGAGCCTTCCTCCTTTCCCTGATGGCTCCCCAGCCCCTGACTGAGCCCCGACCCAATCAGCAGCCTTGTACCTTTGTGAGCTTCAGGACCTGGATGTTCTTCTTGTCAGAGTGCTTGGTCAAACTCCCCAGCCACCACCACATCAGATGTTCTGGGCATTGAGACACATGGTGTGAAGATGAAGAATGGACCAACTCCCCTCCCCCACGTCAAATGGAGCCCCCCCACACCCAGTGGGCAGCAGTGATCACCCAGTCCTCAATGATGAGGGAGCCCCCATAGAAGTAGAAGCCAGAGTTATCCTGGGGAAGAAGAGGGGACGGTCAGCAACTCCCCTAGCATAGCATTCCCAGCCTGCACAACATGAGACCCCCCCTCAGGTTCCCAGAATCCCCCTCTCACCTGCAGGGACACCTGCCAGGGCCAGGAGCCAGGGACAGCATCCTCCCCATTGACAATCCTGGACAGACCAGCCAGCACGGGGTGGATGGCGGGGACGCCACAGCCTGGGCATAGGGGGAGGAGGGAGTTGGTCGGAGAGGGCTATGGCCAGAGCCAGGACAGGCCTGACCTGACATGTTAGAATTCCCGGGCTGGCTCAGTACCCCACCTACACCATGCCACCTCCTCTGGAAACATCTGGCTCTCCTCCAACCTCTAGGCTCAGGGTCCCCCACTTGCAGCCTGCTGAGCCTAGTCAATCTTCCAGGAAGGCAGAGAGGCACAGCTGCCCTGATCCAGGCCTGTCCCATGAGAAGGAGCTGAACACAGCCTGGGCCTCAGACTTATATTTCCCTTTTCTCCACCCCCAAGTCCCTTTAGTCAGCGTATCGTTTTCTGATTGGTCCGTGCCACGCAGTCTGTCAGCAGTCACTGGGCTTGCGGGCAGGGTACGGAGGTGTGGGCTCCTTTTGGCGGGCTATTTGTGGACCAAGAAGTGAAGTGAATTCTCACTGAATCCCGGGGCTCTGGGTCCACACCATCTTTGGAGGCCTCCTGCTACACTTCCCCTTTGGCACCCTCCCAAGGCCTCCCCACTGGGGTTCATGCCTTCTGTCCTTTGTGTTAAGGTCTATCATGTAAAGTTAGTGTCCCCAGATGTCCCTCAGTGAAAGTTCATCCAATGGGATCTACTCAGCACATTTAGAGTTCCTCCCTTTAAGAAGATCAGCTTTTCCTCACCAGCAGTAGTCAGCTGTCAATAATTCTTTGACTAAGATTGGAGCCTGCTGTTTTTTTCCACAGTTTGGGGGGATGGGCTTTTGTCTGCTTCAGTTTGCATGAGTCTGTGACTGCTGACACCATTGCTGTAGGTTTGTATGAGAAGGGTCCCAGGAGCCTGTAAGACTATTTCCATATGGTCATATACCTCCTCTCTGGCTCTTACAATCTTTCCACCCTCTCTTCTGCAATGATCCCTGAGCTCTGGGTGGATGGATTTTAATATGAGTCCACTCCAAAGACCCACACTCTGTAGACTCTTATTCTCTATACATTGGTCATTTGTGACTGTAATAGATAATCCTAGGTGTCAACTTGACTGTGTCTGGGATTAACTGAAAAGAGAGAGACCTTCTTGATTGGATCATCGGAAGCTGGAAGACACACCCTAAATGTGGGTGTTGCCTTCTGATGGCAGCCTGTATAATAGGCCATGGCAGAAGGGAGCACTCGCTTTTTGCCGCTTGCCTTTTCTCTCACTGGTGAGTTCGTCTTGCTTCTGTAGACTGAAGACTAGCAGATCTCTCGGGATTTGTCAGACCTTCAGCGCCAGATTAGGACTACTGAGACATCCAGCCTCGTAGACTCAGCAACTCCCAGAGTCTCAGCCTCTCCAGTGTGGTGCAGCCATTGTTGGACTACTCAGATTCTATCCTGTAAGCCAACCCAATGAATCCCTATATATATATTTGTATATTCATTCTACTGGTTCTGTTTCTTCAGAGAACCCTGACTAATGCAGATTGTGGTACCACGAATGGTTCTGGAGAAACAGAATTGAAAGGATGAATTTCCTTAATGAGCTTGCTGTTACCTGGAGCAGGCTCTCCAACTCAGAGTCTGCAGGTAGCATGGAGAGCACTGAAAATCCCTGGTGTAGGCTATATGAAGCAATTATGAAGATAAACACATTTGAGTCTTCTAACTCACCCCTTGTGAGGGGCAAGGAACTTAGAGACTCTATACAACTTGTCTATTTGACAGGTTGTGGAACAATAAGAAAAATGATGACGTTGGCTGGTTACTTCTAGCATCTCTGGATAAAGTGATAGAGGAAAGGAATGAGCTCAATGATAAAATTCACCAGCTCCAGATTCGCATCAACGGTCTAAAGTTTCCAAGTGTGCCCTGGAAGAGAATCTTCTCTCCAGCAACCAGAGAGCTAAAGCTGAAGAAAATCAAGCTGGAGCCCTTATACGTTTGGCTGACCTACAACACAAATTTAATTCCCAGTCTCCAGGAGTGTCAGCAGTAAAGGTGAAGGCACTGGAAGGGAAAGATTGGAATTCTGACACGTGGGATGGAGATGTCTGGGAGAACCCTGATGAGGCCCAGGACTTTGAACCCTCAGACTCTGAGGAATTTACTTGGCCTGTTGAATTAATCTCCCTGCCCTCAGCAGAGATTAAGATTATATTCCCACACCCTGCAGACCCACCCTCCCCACCCTTGCCAGAGGGAACAAATCCCTTACAGTAAGATAAAGCTGATGTCCCTCAGGGCCCAGCTATTGTTGTCTCTAGACCTATAAACAGAGTCAAGGCTAAGCAGACCCCTAGAGGAGAGATAGTGTGGTCCATGAGGAGGTGCCCTACACCACCAAAGAATTTAGTGGAATTTTCTAATTCATTCAAGCAGAAGTCTAATGAATATGTGTGGTAATGGATTTTAAGGGTATGGTATAATGGTAGAAGGAACATAAAATTGGATCAGGCTGAGATTATTGACATGGGCCCTCTGACTAGAGAATCTAGGTTTAATGTGGAAGCTCACGCAGTTAAAAACAGTGTTAAAAGTTTATTTGATTGGTTGGCTGAGGCATTTATCAAAAGATGGCCTACTGGCAGAGATCTGGAACTGCCTGATATCCCTTGGCTTAGTGTTGATGAAGGGATTGTAAGGCTCAGGCAAATTGGCATGCTCAAGTGGATTCACAGTGCAAAACCAAATCCTCCACAATGGGAGGGCCCAGAGGACATGCCTTTTACTTATTTTATAAGACAGAAAGTACTGAGAGAGACACCAGAACGTTTGAAGAGCTTTGTTTTTGCTCTTTAATAGGCTTCTTATGCCGAATCTTACAGTTGGAGATGCTGCTGCTCAATTGCATAAATTAAATGTAAATATAATAGGTGTAACAGGACCTCAGAGTAGGGCTCAGGTGGCAGTACTGAATTACCAAAGACAAGGTGAGCGTACTTATCTAATGGGTGGCAAAGGCAAAACAATACCTATAATGGCATGACCCAAATGGACCTGTGGTACTGTCTAATCAATCATGGTGTTCCCAGGGACCAAATACATAAGAAGCCTACTAAGTTTTTACTTGATCTGTATAAGCAGAAAAGCTCTAGGACAAATGACAGGAAGTCAACATTGGATTATGGCAATAGAAAATCCCGTTCAGTCAACCAATTTCCCATGCTTGAGACAGTTTACAGACCCAGAACCCCTTGAATGAAGGGAAGACCAGGTGCCCTTGAGTAAGGACCTTGTCACAATACCAAAGAGTTATACTGTCTTTCTCCCATCCTTCCCCAGAGGGACCTGCGGCCTTTTACTAGAGTAACTGTACATTGGGGAAAAGGAAACAGTCAGACTTTCTGAGGTCTATTGGATACTGGTTCTGAGTTGACACTGATTCTGAGAGACCCTGAAAAGCATCATGGTCCTCCAGGGAGAACTCTTTAAAAACTAAAAATGAACCTACCATATGACCTGGTTATACCACTCCTTGGCAAGTACCCAAAGGACTCATCTTATTGTAGAGACACTTGTACAACCATGTTTGTTGCTGCTCTTTTCACAATAGCTAAGAGATGGAAGCAACCTAAGTGCCCTTCAACTGATGACTGGTTAACAAAAATGTGATACATTTACATCCTGAGTACTGGGATAACAGGTATGAGCCAGCGTGCCTGAAAGCCTGAATATGGAGAGTCCTGGAAGGATGGAGGATGCAGCCTGGAGGAAAGTTTCACAAGGTCATTTTACAGCAGTGGGCAGAACTCAGGGAAGTGAGCAGATGCTTTTTAGGGCACATCAGGGAATGTAATGGTGAAGGCCCAAGAGCAATAGTGTTTACAGGAATGTAGGCTGTGGAGAAAGTCCCTTCTGAAGGGACTGTGGCCTCCCTAGGGGAGAGGCAGCCACCCATGGTACCTCTGGAAAGAGCCAGAGTGAAGGGATGTGCTTGCAGACTGGCAAGGGTTTACTTGGCTCTTACTTCCTGCCAGAGCATCCTGCACACTTGTTTCATAATCTGTGACAGTGACAAGAGTCTGTTCTCTGTACTTTTGGGCTGTAGATACAGAGTTTCATTTTATAAGAAACTGAATCTTTTGGATGGCAAGCTGGCTCAGCAGGTAAGGGTGCTTGCCACTAAACACCTGAGGACCTCAATTCAATATCCAGGACCCAGGAATCAGAACTGATTCCTGAAAGTTGTCCACTGACCCACACACATGCAGGTGTGTGAACCTGGGAAGAGGCATTGTATGAACACCTACGTGAAGCATAAACAAATGTAATAATTTTTAAAAAGAAACAAACTTTGTAAAAAGGTTTTTTTTGTTTTGTTTTGGTTTTGGTTTTTTGGGTTTCTTTGCGGTCAGGATCTCATGTGTCCCGGGGTGACCTACAACTTGCAATGTAACTAAACATCATCTTGATCTTGTTTCTCCTGCTTCTGCCTCCTGAGTGCTTGGATTACAGGTGCTGCCCCCGACCATGACCACTTTATGAGGTGGTAGGAATGGAACCCAGGCTTTAGAGTCTGGCATGTTAGGCTGGCACTCCATCAACTGAGCCACATCTTCAGCTCAAGACTACTTGCATAGGTTGGGAATTTTCACAGGAGGGAATCCCCCTGATCACAACACACTCACTGGTGGCTGTCCTGTTCCTCAGGACCATCCCTGCTTCTCCTCTCCATACTCAGACTGTTTATTGGGAGTGGGGACGAGGTGATCCCTAGATAGTCCTGACTGTCCAACAACTCTTTGCTTCGAGATGAGAGAAACTGCTGAGAACCTGCAGCCTCCTTGGAGCTCAGGAGCCACCACCCAGTCTGAGGCCTCCTGGTCAGCAGCTTCTTGAGCTCTATGGTGGGAAAGTCTTTAATTAGGAGCTGGGAAGCCCCACTGTGACACAGGGTCAGCAGAGTCCCTTCCTCCACCACTAAGGAATCCTGCATGAAGAGGGCTCTTCCAGGCCTTAGTTCCTGGCCCAGTGGGGGACATACACAGTGCCTTGGGGAGGTTGGGCATTGCAAAGATGGATGCTATTGCATCAGGGAAGCTGTTCTTTTCCCAAGGGTTCTTGTTCCAGCCAGGAAGACTGTGATAGGGGATTGGGCCCCATTTCTTCCCAAGGTCCCTGGATAACAGGGAAGGTGGTTCTAGGACCTCCCTGATTGGATAGGGTCATAGGGACTGGGCAGGGCTTCCAGACCCTGGGAACATAAAAGAGACCCAGAGCAGGTAAGTCCCGCATCCCTGACCACCACTATGGCATTCCTTTGGCTTCTGTCCTGCTTTGGCCTTCTGGGGGCCACCTTTGGTGAGTGTGGGGGCCTCAAGTGGCCATCAGGCCCCAAAGAGAAATGGGGAGGGTTCTGTCCTGAAAGAGAGCTGAGCCCGTCTCCACCTACTTGGTCTCATCCCCCAGACTGTCAACCTGAAGCCCCAGAAAGGACAGGGGTCCTTTGAGGGCTTTCTGAGCCCTCCTGGCCGCCTCCCAGTGTGGACCCAGCTGGGGTCTGTGGATCCAGGTGTTGCTAGGTGGGGATGTTCTGGCTCAGCCAGGGTCAGCTGCAGACCTTCCCAGCATCCCCCAGGGTTTTCAGTTGTCATTCAGGAACTTACTAGATTTGTTTCCTTTTTCTTCATGCTTTTTGTTTTTCTGGTTTTTTTGAGACTGTGTTTCACTCTGTTTCCCAGGTTAGCCTGAACTTGGAGGAGTTCACCTGCCTCGGCTTTCTGATTGCTTAGATAAGAAGGGTATGCCACCCCACACAGCTTAGCATTTTGAATTCCACTTACAAAGAGAAGAAAATACCTAACAAAAACCATATGGAATGAGCCAGGTGTGGTACACGCCTTCAATCCTAGCATTTGAGAGGCAGAGGCATGTAAATCTCTATGAGATCTGGGCCAGCCTAGTCTACATAGTCAGTTCTTTGCCAGTTTGGACTACAGGAACACCCTGTCTCAAAAAGACCATAAACAATATTATTCTGACGGGGGAGGTTATCAATCATCAGTGAAGGCCTTGTTTTTCTTCTCATCCCTGTTGACCGGAGAGGCAGGTGCTGGCCCTGGGTCAGGCCAGAAGGACTGCAGAGTGGGCAGGCAGGTCACAGGGGTCCAATGTATGGACCAACTGTGAAGCCCCTATGAAGGTCTGTGAGTTGTAGCAAATATTTCCTGGGAATGCCCAGAATGGCTGCTCCTCCTGCCAGCCCAGCACTTCCAAGATGTGCTCTTTCATGGTGGAAGCAAAGTTGCACTTTCTTTCTTTCTTTTAGGCAGGGCTTCTCTGTGCAGTCCTCGCTGGCCTGGAACTGTGTAGACTAGGCTGGATTCAAATTCACAGAGATCCATCTGTCTCTACTTGCCCAGGGCTGAGATAAAGGTGTACACCCCTATGCCTGGCAGAAAGTTCCAATTTCTTAAAGAATTAAGAAACCAAAATTTAATAAGAGAAACAATTCAGAAATGGGCAGCCTAGAGGTGGAGCTAGGTAGTTGAGGCCCAGGCCATGTTCAGCTTCTTCTCATTGGACAGGCCAGAATGGGGGCAGCCATTCCTTTCTACATCTCTGAGGATGACAGGGTCAGGAGGCCGCAATGTGGGACCATGAGGCTAGAGGTTGGAGAAGAGCCAGATGTTTCCAGAGGAGGTGGCATGGTCTAGGTGGGGTACTGAGCCAGCCTGGGAGTTCTACAACATGGCAGGTCAGGACTGTCTTGGCTCTGGCCATAGCCTTCTTCAACAAACTCCCTCCTCCCCCAAGCCCAGGCTGTGGCGTCCCTGCCATCCACCCCGTGGTTGCTGGTCTGTCCAGGATCATCAATGGGGAGGATGCTGTCCCTGGCTCCTGGCCCTGCAGGTGAGAGGAGTATTTTGGGAACATGAGCGGGACTCCTGGGGTGTTTTCCCGGTCAGGGTACTCTGCTGGGGGAGTTGCTTACCATCCCCTCTTCTTCCCCAGGATAACACTGGCTTCCACTTCTGTGGGGGCTCCCTCATCAGTGACAACTGGGTGGTCACTGCAGCCCACTGTGAGGTCACATAAGTCCTGGGCTGCCCTGGGGCTCCATTTGAGATGGGGGTGGGGAGCCGGTCCATTCTTCCTTCTCACAACATGTGTCTCACTGTGTAGGACATCTGATGTGGTTGTGGCTGGGGAGTTTGACCAGTGCTCTAACAAGGAGAACTCCAGGTCCTGAAGATTGCAAAGGTACAAGGCTACTGATTAGGTCGGGGCTCAGCCAGGGGCTGGGGAGCCATCAAAAGAAGGAAAAGGAAGCCCATGGCCACTTGAAGGACAGGAGTACAGGACTGGGTCTGCCTCACACTTCTCTTTCTGTGCTCCTGTTCTGATTGAGTCATCAGGAAAACACCTTGTGCCCTGGAACCCCCCAAGACCCTGGCTTCTCCCAGGGGCTCAGCTGGGGATCTGCTCCTTACCTGCAGGTCTTCACCAACCCTAAGTACAATGAAGTCACTGTCCGCAATGACATCACCCTCCTGAAGCTGGCCACACCTGCTGTCTTCTCTGACACTGTGTCTGCTGTGTGCCTGCCCAGCGCTGACGACGACTTCCCCGCTGGGACCCTGTGTGCCACCACTGGCTGGGGCAAGACCAAGTACAATGGTGAGTGATGTGGCCTGGGCAGCAGTGCTGGGCCTGGGGCAGAAAAAAATAAAAACCAACCAACGAACAAAAAACAACTGTAAAACTTACAATTGTCAGGTATCAATTAAGAATTTACATCTTAAGGGGCTAGAGAGGTGGCTCAGTGGTTAAGATCACTAGCTACTCTCCCCAAGGACCTAGGTTTGGTTCCCACCTCCTCCAGATCCAAGGCCCTATTCTGGCCTCCAGAGGCAGTGCATGTACATTGTGCACTTGCATACATGCGGGCAGACATCATACACGTAAAACAAAATGAACAAATTAACACTGTTTATTCACCCAACACAAAAGGAAAGGATTGATAATGATGATTAATCTGAAGGAAGCCCTAAGCCCAACAGGAAGTACACGTACTCTGCACCACCCACAACCCTGACACGTACCTCCCTGGTTGGAAGGTGCTGTTATGAGTCTCTGGGACCCCAGCAGGGCTGCAGTCATGCTTCCTTGAAATCGCACCTACCCACTAGCCATGGCCACAGGGCCAGGCTCCTGGGATTGGGCAGGGCAATTCCTGCTTGAGGCCCAGCCCCTGTCTGCCATGGGTAGGAACCTCACAACAGCTGTTCCCACAGATGCTTGTACAGACCCACAGTGGTTTCCAGGGTGCTGGTGGGCCTAGGAACCCTGACTCCATGCCCTCTGTCCCTGCAGCCCTGACGACTCCCGCTAAGCTGCAGCAGGCGGCCCTGCCCATTGTGTCCAGTGCTGACTGCAAGGCATATTGGGGCAGCAAGATCACCGATGTAATGATCTGCGCAGGCGCCAGTGGTGTCTCCTCCTGCATGGTACAGCCTCCTCTCCCACCCACTGGATGATATGGTCAACCCTAGTCAGGCTAGGAGTGGGAACACAGCCCCACTGACACCCAGGCTCCTGCTGCCCTGTGCCCTCTACTAAACCTCACTTCTCTCTGGTGCCCAAAAGGGTGGGCTGATGCTAACAGACACACTGGGGGAGGAGGGTCTGCCCTGGCCTGTGCTGTAGTAACCACCAAGGTGACACCTGGTGAGCCCTTTGAACTAGATGTGCCTGTTGATCAAAGCAAATGACAGGGTTCCTACAGGACTACACTGCAGACCTGGGACCTCAGTGAAACCTGATGAATTGCTCTGGACTCTTCTCTGGACCACACCTCACCCCCAGGTCCTGGTACCCTTATCAGGCTTGAAGATCAGTCCACTGTCTTTCCCTGCAAGGTGACTCTGGTGGCCCCCTGGTCTGCCAGAAGAATGGAGCCTCTGGACCCTGGCCGGCATCATGTCCTGGGGCAGTAATGTCTGCTCCACCACCGCTCCTGCCATGTACGCCCGAGTCACAGCCCTCACACCCTGAGTTCAGGCGACCCTCGCGGCCAACTGAGTCCATGTCTCCATCCCTCTGCTCCAAACATTTCCAATAAAATCATCTAATTGAAACTCTGACTCCCTGTGTCTCTGTGGCCCAGGGGACATGAGACTGGATTTACCCATGTCACCCACCAAGGCTCAGATTACCATTCCCTCTCTAGGCTGTAGATACCTCAGGGACCCCCTGTATATTTCCTTCCATGTCAGCTCTCCATCCAGGAACAGAATTGAGACTATTCCTGGTGGAACCAGCTTGACCCATGGAGCTTTCTGGACAGTAGTCTTTGGCCAGACTCTGTAGTTCACAGCCTGGAACGGTCAGTCAACACTGGAGCCATGACAGTGGAGGCTTCTGCCTGTGCCACATTCTCCAGACACACTTCTCTGCTGTGAACCACTCCTTCCCCACTGCCCCCACCTCCCAACAGCACCTTCCTGCCCCAGACCACACCTACTGCACACCCTGCTCCCAGACTCAACTGCAAGCTCCCAGATCTCCAGGACAACCCTGGACATTGACTCCACCGTCCTGTCAGCTCCACACTCCCACCCCTTCTTGTCTGTCCACAGGGACTTAGATCAGAGGCCAGAGCACCCTGGCTTCACTCCCTTTTCCAGGTTACAGGTAGACTGGCTCTTCCCTGCGTCCAAGACTGCTGTGTCTCGCTGTGATGAACTGACTAATTGTGGATGCTCAATGCCATATTTTGGAGGGATTGAATACTGCTGTCATTTCAATGTTACCACTGTTTTTGTTTTTTCCTCTACCACCATGTGGATGCTAGAACGGAACACTTGTCATCTGCAAGAACATAAATGCTCTTAAACACTGAGCCATCTCTCTAGCCCCTACCTTGGAAGTTTGAAACAGGATCACATTTTATATGTCTGGCTGACCCTGAATTCACTGCAAAGATCATGCTGGCTTCATGGTGCAGGCCTTTAATCCAACACTCAGGAGGCAGGAGGCAGAGGCAGGTGGATCACTATGAGTTTTAGGCCAGCCTGGTCTACATAGTGAGTTTCAGGCCAGCTGGGGCTCCAGGGAGACCACATCTCAAAAAGACCAAAAAAAAAAAAAATTTAGAATTAATTGCAGATCTGTGAGGCATTTTCTTGTTTGCTGACTGATATGGGAGGGGCCATCATACTGTGGGTGGTATCACCCCTGCGCAGGTAATCCTAGGTTGTATAAGAAATCAGGTTGAGCACAGCCAGGAAGCAAGCCAGTAAGGAGTATTCTTTCATGATCTCTGCTTCAGCTCCTGCCTTTCTGTTCCTGTCCTGCTTTCCTCAAAGATGGAGTCGGCTTTCCTCCAAGATGGGCTTTGATCAGAATGTATAGGCCAAAGAAACCCTTTTCTCCCAAGTTGGTTTCTTCACATAATATTTTATCACAGCAACAGAAATCTACATAGGACATCTATTTTCCAGGCTACTACAGAATCCACTTTTGCCAAGGGGCTGAGCCAGGGGGACTCATGGGGGTGGGTTCTGAGAAGATCTGACAACTTTCTGGGAGGCCACCAGTCAGATTATCACTGGACGCTTTTGTGAAGAGGCAGGTTGACTACCTTAGACAGGGGAAGGAATACCTATGTTGGCAAGGGAGGTCCTGGGACATTTGGGGTTCAAAGTTCTACAAAGAAGTCATCTGGTGTCTCTGTGTCTTCACACCTTTCCTCCCGGCTTCTGAGTTTAAGAGACTAGGGGATGAGGCCGAAGAGGAGCCTCCATGCTTAAGAATGCTTGCAGAATAGAGTTTGGATCCTAGCATCTGTGTGACAAGCCAGACATGGTCCTGTAACCCCGGGGAAACAGAAATAGGAGGGTAATTGACCTTGCTGGCTGCTAGCCTAGCCAAAAAGCACAGCTCCAGGTTCACCTAGAGACCATGCCTCAACGAAATCAAATTACACAATAACAAACATAATTTAAAAACAAATTTTAAAATATTTATTTTCATATGCGTGGCATGGTGGCCCATACCTTTAATCCCAACACTTGGGAGGCAAAGGTAGATAGATCTCTGTGAGTTAGAAATTAGCCTCGTCTACATAGCACGCTCCAGACAGACAGACTTTGTCTAAAAATACCAAATTAAAAAAAAAATTAACATCACAAAACTACATTCTATATATTTGGTCACAGTATCTGTCTGCACTGTTTGTAATACACCAAAAACTATTGAATCCTGTACTCTAAACAGTGAGCTGTGTACTATGTGCATTGTATCTCAATAACACTGTTTAAAGCACAGTGTGGACTCCGACTTCTGATGGCCCCAATGGGAAATCCAGGAGAAGAAGCGGAAGGATGTGAACCTAGAGGCTGATACAGGCAGGACAGCAGCTTTGAGGAGTCCCCATCAAAGAACAGCTGTGGTTGAGGACAGTCTGGAGGTAAATGTGAGGGCTGGAATGCTGTGGTACTTGCCAAGACTCACTACTCAGCCTACTAGTCTTTTTATGTGTGGGTGCCCACGTGTACATGTATGAATGAGTATGTGTGTATTAGTGTGTGGTGAATATATATGGTTGCCCGAGGGTGCCAGGCCTGTGCATGTTCTCGGGGGCCAGAGGAGAGTGTCGGTGTCCCTCTCTATCTTTGCCTCATTTCTTTGAGGCAGGATCTCTAGCTGAACCTGGAACTCTGCTTTTTGGCTAGGCTAGCAGCCAGCAAGGTCCGTTATCCTTCTTTCTCTGCTTCCCCGGGGTTACAGGCCTACACAGGCTTGTCACACAGATGCTAGGCTCCAAACTCTATTCTGCAAGCATTGTTAAGCATGGAGGCTCCTCTCCAGCCCCATCCTCTAGTCTCTTAAACTCAGAAGCTGGAAGGAAAGGTGTGAAGACACATAGACACCAGATGACTTCTTTATAGAACTTTGAACCCCAAATCTCCCAGGACCTCCCTTGCCAACATCAGCATTCCATCCCATCTAAGGTAGTCAACCTTCCTCCTCACAAAAGTGTCCAGTGATAACCTAAGTGGTATCCTCCCAGAAAGATGTCAGATCTTGGGGAGGCGGAGGGTGGGTCTTGTCTTGGGCTCCACAGGCTGACGGGTGGGCAGACATGGCAGCCAACATGTACCTGGTTGGAAGTTATGTCTACTTTGAGAATTACTCCAGCAACCCCATACCTAATCAGAAGAATAGGAGAGCTTAACAAGACTGCAAGTGGAAACATGGAAGCAAAAGTAGTGTGCTTTTACACACATGATATTTCCAACACACTTATAATGCTTGCAGATAAGCACGTTAAAAAAGCAGCATGCGATGGGGGTGGTGGTGCATGCCTTTAATCCCAGCACTTGGGAGGCAGAAGCAGGTGGATCTTTGTGAGTTCGAGGCCAGCCTGGTCTACAGAGTGAGTTCCAGGACAGCTGGGGCTACGAGGAGACCCTGTCTCAAAAAAGACAAAAAAAAAAAAAAAAAAAGCAGCATGCTTTGTAATAAGGAATGCTTTGAATTTTATTTGTGTAGAAGAAATTGAGGAAGAGTCTGAAACGACAGTTGAGGCTGACTTGACTGATAAACAGAATCATCAACTGAAACACAGGGAATCCCTGCCTGCAATACATATCGGGGGACAATGCCCCACTCAATGAGACAGAATCAGTACTGTCTATCTTGATAAAGAGGACGCCGTCTCCTCCCTGGTGTCTGACCCTTCCATGAAAACATTATTAGCTGACAAAGGGGAAATCAGAGTGGACCCCAGATACCAAGCCGACATTCCATGAATGCTTCTAAAGGAGACTCAGATGACAGGGAACAATCAAAATTGGAAGTTAAAGTTTGGGGTCCCAATAGTCCACTTACGGATGGGCAGACTGACAAGTTTTTAGTTGTAGCTGGTGCTGTTGGGACATTTGCTGGAGCCCTGGACTGCAGCAGTTCTGACACGGCCCAGCTTGCACATGAGAGCCACAGTAGCATCCCGAGACATCACCTTGTTTCGCGCGCGCTGTGGATACATTGTGCAGACACGGCCATGATTTGAGCAGTGCAATGAGTGTCTTGGTACCTCTTGGAGGACCTGCTTTATGCAGAGATGAAATGGAAGAAAGGTCGGCCTCCAAAGTGAGCTTATTTGAAGAAGCACTGGAAAAATATGGTAAGGACTTTAAAGACATACATCAGGACTTTCTCCCATGGAAGTCCTTGACCGGCATCAGTGAGACTATGACATGTGGAAGACTACTGACAGACACATGCAGCAGATGCCTAAAGGCAGCAGAAGCATAGAGTAAACTGAAACACGTCTATGTCCCACCTCAAAAACCGAACGCCAACCAAATGTCCACCAGCAATGGCAAGCCCGGAACTGTGAATGGAGCTGTGGGCACCACATTCCAGCCCCAGAATCCCCTCTTATGGCGAGCCTGGGAGAGGTGCTATGCTACACGGTCTCACCAGTGGTACTCCTGGGGTCATCCAATATGCATGTAGATTATGTGCAACTCGTTGGCTGTATTGGAAAAATATGGCGGTCTGAAAATACCTACCCAATCAGAAGAAGAGGTTATTTCCCAGCCCTGCTGAGGAGGACCCCATGTTAGAAGTCACCTTTCCCGGCAGGCCATGCAGGGGATGCCAGTCTGGGACAAGGGAGTCCAAAGTCTGCAGTGAAGACCCGCCAGGCTTTCTTCCTTCATACTATGTATTTCACAAAATTTGCTAGTCAGGTCTGCAAATATACCCTTCGGTTGCACAGGCGGCAAGACAGCCATGTGCTGCTATTAATTAATTATGTAGCCATTAGGGCAATGTAAGACGCTTTTCAATTCTTAACATTATAGGTTGTGCTGTCTGAGCATTTTCTTTCTTTCCCTCACTCTTTTTTTGTTTGTTTGTTTGTTTGCAATAATGATAAGTTCTTCTTGAAAAAAAAAAAGATTTTAGATCTTCTCAGAACCCACCACCATGAGTGTCTTTGCTCAGACCCTTGGCAAAAGTGGATCCTGTAGTAGATTGCAAAATAGCTGTACTAGGTAGATTTCTTTTGCTGTGATAAAATATTATGTGAAAAAACAAACTTGGGAGAAAAAGATTTATTTGGCCTATGTGTTCTGATCACAGTCCATCTTTGAGGAAAGCAGGAACTCAAGACAGGAACCTGGAGGCAAGAGCTGAAGCAGAGATCATGAAAGAATGCTACTTACTGGTTTGCTCCCTGGCTGTGTTCAACCTGGTTGCTTAAACAACCCAGGACCACCTGCCCAGGGGTGCTACCACCCACAGTATGCTGGACCCTCCCATATCACTCAGCAATCAAGAAAATGCCTCATAGATCTGCAATTAACTCTCAATTTTTTTTTCATCTTTTTAAGACAGGGTCTCCCTGTAGCCCCAGCTGGCCTGGAAATCACTGTGTAGACCAGGTGGGCCTAAAAGCATAGATATCCACTTGCCTCTGTCTCCCAAGTGCTGGGATTACAGGCTTACACCACCACGAGGGGCTGAATATCTGCAACTAACACTCAAATATTTTAACAAGGAGCATATATAAGCAGAGAGTGGTGGCCTGCTCCTGTAATCCTAGCACATGGGAACCAAGGAAGGAGGATTACCATAAGTAAGAGTCCAGCATTGCGGGGGCCTGAGGCCAGGGGTGAGGCAGGATGGCGCCTAGAGGAAATGGCCGGGCATGATCAGACTTGTTTGGCACCTAGAGGAAACGGCCAGAACATGGCCAGACTTGTTTTGATGAATCGCTGATTGACTCCTGTCATTTCTGTGCATCCTGGCAGCACTGTGATCACCCTGTGAACACAATGCTGTGCTATGGAGAGGAGACTGCATGCTCAAGTTCACCTTTAACATAATCGGACACTTGGCTAGGGAGGGGATTTTCCTTTGTGGTTTTTGCCTTCATAAGCCCTGTAACGCCTGTAATAAACGAATTCCTGCTTGACTGGCTCCCTGTCGCGTCTGATTGTCGCGTCTGATTGTCTCCCGGGAGGCTGCGGGTAACGGGTGGACAGCTCATCTCCCTTTCCCCTGGCTCCTGTGTCAGGGCAGGATCCCCGACATCTGGCACCCAACGTGGGGCTCGAAGACCACTCGGACCCGCTATGGGAGCTGATCGCTGGGGCTAATTGGGTGAGTACCGAGGGAAGTGAGACCCCCAAGAGATGGGTAACGCAACGAGTAAAAGTGAGGACCTGGCACTGAGACATATGCTGAAATCCAGGGGGTTAGAACAGTCCAATTCCTTGTCAAAGAAGGTCTGGGAGGCCGCCCTGTGTCTCACTCCCTGGCTGCCCACTGGCAATTTATCCCAGTGGGCTACCTGGGATTGGCTTGAACAACTGGCTCACAAGGCAGAGATCAATAGAGGGGAGGAACCACCCTTGGGGTTTTACCCCAAGATCTCAACCCTTAAGTCATGTTTTCAACCCGATCCAACCCTTTGGCATACCGGCCTTTGCTGGATGGATAAGGCTGCAGGGGAAGATCAGTGGGTCGTGTTTGATGAGGAGAGAGCCCAAAGATTGAAAGAGAAGCGCATACTATGGAGAGATCTGGAAAGGGGGGGTGACAAGAATGGGGAAGATAAAGGGGGGACCCTGGGTGGTTGGGATGAGCATGAGGGAAAGGGCCCTTGTCCCCCCCCGCCCCGTGATCTAGTCCATTGGAGCTCTCCGCTCCCATGGGACTGGTCCAGGCTTTCCCCGTAAACATCAACCCTGGACCCCAGCACCCGGCTTCCTGGTACCCTTGGGAGGTTAAAGATCTTAAAGAATTAAAGAAGGCAGTGGCTGAGGACAGCGCCAGGTCCCCCTGGCTCGACACCTTTCTCCAGGGCTTGGTATATCAACCCTGTATGGCCAAAGACTGGATGGATCTAGCCAAGGCAGTCCTCCCCAGTCCCTCGTTTATTAAATGGGCAGCACTATACCAAGAGGAATGTCAGGTCCAGGCGGAAAATAACCATGCCGCCAACCCCCCTGTCCCTATCACTTTCAGCATGCTGACAGGGACCACGGACGCCTTTGCCACAGGCACCCAGCAGGCAGCACTTCCACCACCGAATATGGAACAGGCCAGGGCCCTTGGACTCAAGGCCTGGCATAAGTTGGATATGGGCCCTATGGAGCCGCCCATATAGGGGAATCCATCAAAGCTCAAGGGAGCCATTACATGAGTTTGTAGATACATGAGTTTGTAGATAGGGTTGAAAAGAGTCTAAAAAGAAAGTTTCCCCCTCAGCCGATCAGAGAACAGTTCATAAAAATGCTAGTATGGGACAGTATGAACGCCAACCATAAGGTTGCCTGCGTGGGGTTAAAGGACCATTCCATGAGCAGCCAGATCATGGCCTCAAAGGACATAGGGACCAAAACAAAGGCGACCAAGGCTATGGCCGCAGTCCTCAAGACACGGACAGAGGCTCTAGCTACAGCCTTTAGAGAAGCCCTCACAGGGCTTGGGCTGCAGGATAGGCACCCCAGGGCTGAGGACCAGAGATGTTTTGGGTGCGGCCAGCCCGGGCACTTAAAGAGAGACTGCTGGCAAGGGAAAGCCCCTCTCAAGGTGGAGGGGGAGAAGCTCAGGGCCCCGTGCCCATGCTACTGCAAGGGGTTTCACTGGAAAAAGGACTGCCAGTCCAGGTATGATGTGGAGGGCAAACCTTTAAACTAGGTTTGGGGCAACCCCCAGCCCCGTCATCAAAAGGGGGAGGGCACACAGGCCCTGGAGGGCCCTCCACCCACTGGATGGTCCCTATCATCCCGGGGCTCCACCCTAAGATAAACATCTTGATAGATGGGCAGAGGTTCTGGGCCATTATTGACACCGGGGCAGGTAGGACCATCCTGAGGAAGGAAGAAGTCCCTGGAAGGTGGCCCCTTGAGCCTTGGCCACAGGTGATGGGTGTCAGTGGCACCATGCTGTCATGGGAGCTTAAGAACTGGCTTTGCTGGCAGGACCAGGATGGTACTAAGGGAGAGATCAGAACTTTGGTGGCTGAGGGGCTTTCCTACAACCTCTTCGGGAGAGACCTCCTGGGGAGGAGCGGATGTTTTTGTGACCACAGACAATAGGGAGTTTATCGAGGGGCTCCTCGATGATGAGGAAATGAACAGGGTTAGACACCCCCTTGACCGCCTCTCAAACTACAAGGGGGGAGGAGTCCAAGTCTCCCAGGGTCCATCCCCAATCCTAGAGGCTGCTGTTCCTCAAGTTCCTGCAATCCGATGGTCCCCAGGGAGCCCAGTTTGGGTGGACAGTGGCCCTTGCCTGAGACAAAGCTCCAGGCTTTGAGGCATATTATACAGGAACAACTTATGCTGGGGCATATCTGCCCCTCCATGAGCCTTTGGAGCACCCCTGTTTTTGTCATAAAAAAGTCATCTGGCCAATGGAGGATGCTGCAGGACCTCCGTAGGTCAATGCCAGAATGACGCTGGAAGGAGTCCCCTTGAGGGGACTGCCCTGGATACCCTCTATTCCCTCAGATCTATTTCTCGTAGTTATAGTATCAAAGACTGCTTTTTCTCTATCCCCCTACAACCCCAAGATTGCAAGAATTTCACCTTCTCTGTGCCTTCCATCAATTTTAGCATGCCTGATGAAAGGTAAGAATGGACAGTCTTGCCCCAAGTCATGGCCAATAGCCCAGCTTTCTGTCAGAGCTTTGTAAGGGCTCTCTTAAGCCCAAGAGAGTCTTTGCCACATGCTACTGTATATGCCTACATGGATGATATAATTTTGGGGGCACCAATTCCCCATCAATTACAAGAACTATATAGGCCACTCAAAAATGCCTCCAGGTGGGAGGGCTTCAAGTATCCACTAACAAAATACAGACTGTCGCTCCCTTTAAGATTCTGGGGACTAGACTGTTCATGGAGAGGGTGAGTCCTTTAAAGCCACAATTGGCTATTAAACCTAATATGACCCTGACAGAACTTCAAAAACTATTGGGGGAGATTAATTGGCTATGGTCCTGGATGCCCATCTCTACTGAGACACTGGAGCCCCTGTTCCAATTGTTAGTAGGCAAACAGCCGTCAGAGCTAATCCATCTGAACCCGCAACACCTAGACATTTTACAGGGGGTCCTGGAGGCCCTGGACCAAGCCCAACTGGCCCGCTATATGCCTGGAAAGACCTCAAACTATGGGTGATCCTCAGTGAGGCCCTGATGACATCTGTCCTCACACAAGTGGGGAGGCCCCTCCAATGGGTGCATACCTCCCTAGGGGGCACTCCACGGGTGTATACACCCACAGACTAGTTGGCTGACCTAATTAAGAAAGGACAGGATATAGCCCTGAGACATTATGGCATTGACCCCCACAAGATTATTATCCCTTATAGGCTAAAGGACTTTGAATGGCTTTGCATAAACAACGGCCAAATGGCCATAGCCTTGGAGGGCTTTCTGGGAAAGTTGGACTGTCATTATGGTCCTCACAAATGGGTAGCCTCCTTTTACACCCTCCACTGAGGGGGCCCCCAGGCTTTTCGGAGGTGTATAATGTGTTTACTGATGGAGGAATATTCGGAGCTGCTGTAGTAATTTACCCAGGGGTAGGAACAGAACCAAAAACATATGTTCACACTTGTGAGGGCTCTGCTCAATTTAAAGAACTCATGGCCATTGCCCTAGCCTTGTCCAAAGCAGATGACCCCATGAACTTGTTTTCTGACAGCCTATATGCAGTCAACCTTCTCCCAGGATTATTAAATTCTCATATTCGGCTAGATGACAACCCTATTACCCCCCCTAATGATCCAGGTTCGAACACTGTTAACAGAAAGAAGGGTCCCCATTTTCTTACAGCACCTTAGGGGCCAACAAGGACTGCCTGGGTTCCTCTCCCAGGGCAATGCAGAGGCAAACAAAATGGTTTCTACCCATATCTTATCAGCAGGCCTGGAGAAAGCTCAACAACTGCATAATCATACCCATGTAAATTGGTGGGGACTCCATAAGAGGTTCCCTCAAGTCCCTATCAAGGACCTAAGAAAAATTGTACATAACTGTAAGTCTTGTCAACCCTTCTACAGGTGCCACCCCTCCAACAACCAGGGGTAAACCCTAGGGGGCTGAAGCCTAACTCTCTTTGGCAGACAGATGTCACACATTATGCTCCTTTTGGAAAACTTAAGTATGTATTTGTGTCTACTGACATGTTCTCACATGCCTGTTGGGCTACTGCCCATATAGGAGAAAAGTCTAGACATGATCAGTCTCACTTCCTCCAGTGCTTCGCTACACTGGGATTACCTCAAAGGATTAAAACTGACAATGGACCATGCTTCGTAAGTAAAAGCTTACAGGACTTCTTCTCTTTATGGGGAATCCACCATGCTACAGGGATCCCCTATAACCCCCAGGGCCAAGCTATCATAAAACATAACCATCAGGACCTAAAGACCCAATTACAAAAACAGAAAGGGGGAGTAAGCCCCCACCAACAGCTAGGTTCAGCCTTATTTACCATCAATATCCTCAATTTTCAAAAAGGTCAATTGGAATCTCGATTCCAAAAACATTGGGGGGCATCAGGAGCAAAGACCAGCAGTATGGGTCAGATGGAAGGATCCAGTAATGGGACAATGGCGAGGACCTGACCCACTCCTTACTATGGGCAGGGGGTTTGGATGCATCTTTCCCACAGATGAACCCCAACCCATCTGGGTACCTGCAAGGAATCTAAAGATGCAGGAATAACCCTGTCCCAAAGGTAACAGCCCTTTGAGGAGTATTTCTATGTCTTACAGGATGGAGTATTTTGGATGGAAGGCTTTCATTGCCGCGCTCATCGCTGCTGCCCTGGTCATCATCATCTTTATCGTTACCATCATTATTCAAGATCTGATCAATAGATGGCTGACCAAAATCTGTCAATAATGGTACTCCTTCTCCTGCTAGCCCAGTCAGATAAAAGCCGAGGACTTCTGGGCCTTGGTCCCTTCCCCACCTATACTCTTGCCCTTCTCTTAAGTGAAGAGCTGGCAATTACCAAAGATGGCTCTGCTAGCTTGTGACCCTCGCTTTAGGTCACTTTGTCTCACCCCTTCCATATTACTGACCAATTAGATTACTGCTCTAAATTATACCCAGGCCCCGGTCCTATCGATGGACTCCTCCTTTTTTAGTAAGGTATGGGAGCATATTTCTAATGCTTGTGCTAGCTTTTGTTCTCCTCAGGTGTGTCTGCTCGGTTATCAGAAGACAAAGACAGATGAAGAAAGTCCTGGTCCAACTTGCCCTCGCCACCCAGTCCCCCTTGGGCCCCTCCTCAAGACAAATCCAGGCAAGGATGCTTGAGCTAGCCTGAGGGCCCAGGTTGCTTTGCCCCCTTATGGGATAGATCCCCGTATATTAACCGCAAAAGGGCATGGCTGGTCCCAATGACGGGTAAGACCCTCCCAGACTGATGAACCCAAGACAAGGGCCATGAGGGCAATCCTGGTTACCCAAGGAGGGGCAACTTCAGCACCTGAGGAGAGGCAACCTAAGACAGGGAGGCCATAGCAGCGGAGGGGGATGGGGACAGTGCGCCCCATCCCCAGGGGCTATCCTTAAGGAACCTCACTTTTAAAACAAAGTAGGGGGATCGATGCGGGGGCCTGAGGCCAAGGGCGAGGCAGGATGGCACCTAGAGGAAATGGCAGGGGCATGATCAGACTTGTTTGGCGCCTAGAGGAAATGGCTGGGGCGTGATCAGACTTGTTTGGCACCTAGAGGAAATGGCTGGAACATGGCCAGACTTGTTTTGAAGAATCGCTGATTGGCTCCTGCCATTTCCGTGCATCTTGGCAGCACGTGATCACCTTGCGAAAGCTATGCTGTGCTATGGAGAGGAGAATGCATGCTCAAGTTCACCTTTAGTATGATTGGACACTTGGTTGGGGAGGGGATTTTCCTTTGTGGTTTTTGTCTTCATAAGCCCTGTAATGCCTGCAATAAACGAGTTCCTGCTTGACTGGCTCCCTGTCGCATCTGATTGTCTCCCGGGGAGGCTGCGGGTAACAGGCGGACAGCTCATCTCCCTTTCTCCCGGCTCCTGTGTCAGGGCAGGATCCCCGACACAGCATGATCTCTGCAGCGAATTCAGTGTCAGCCACACCTGTATAATGTGATCTTGTCTCAAACTCCCCAAGGTTGGGGCTAGAGAGATGGCTCAGTGTTTAAGAGGACTTATGCTCTTGCACATGACAAGGGTTCAATTCCAGCATCCACATGGAGGTGGCAGAAAAAAAAAAACCAAAATGGTAACATTGAGATGACAGCAGTATTCAATCCCTCCAAACATGCAATTGAGCATCCACAATCAGTCAGTTCGTTGTAGAGAGACATAGCAGTCTTGACCCATGGAGAAGCCAGTCTACCTGAGTGGTGGTTTGAATGAAAATGTCCCCCATAGGCTCCAAGTGTTTGGACATTTTGTCCCCAGAAGATGGTGCTGTTCTGGGAGGTTTTAGAAGGTGTGGCTATCCTGGAGGAAGCACGTCACTAGGGGTGGGCTTAGAGAGTTCTTAAGCCTTCCTAGATCTCCAGTCACTCTCTTGTTTCCTGTGCCTGTGTGATGATGTGAGAGCTTCACTTCTGCTGCTCCTGCTCCAGCCACCTCCAGCCACCATACCTCCCTGCCATTAGGACTGTAATTCCCCCGGAACCATAAGATTAAATAAAC
>NW_008359441.1:2578645-2579851 GCF_000622305.1 Nannospalax galili | reverse complement strand
CGGATACCCTGGAACTGGAGTTATGGACAGTTGTTAGCTGCCATGTGGATGCTGGGATTCGAACCCGGGTCTTCTGCATGAGCAACCAATGTTCTTAAATGCTGAGCCATCTATCCAGACCCTGGGCCTCTGCTTATAATAGCACTAAACCCATCACACACTCACAATTGCTTGAACCCAATATCTTAAAGGCTTGATCTCTAAACTCCATCACTTTGGAGAGGTAGAGCTTCAACACAGGATTCAATTCATAGCAATAATTTAAACTATCCTGATTAAGCCAGTAATTACCTGGGAAGTTTTAAAAACATCTTCGTACTTGTCTTAGTTTATTTCTCCATTGCTGTGACAAAACGCTCTTGGTACCAGAGAGTGGGGTGTTGGCTGTGAAGAACCTGACCATGTGGGGTTTTGAAGAAATGTGCAAGACTTTGAAAAGTTGGGCTAGAAAAGCAGTTGATTGCTGTAAGCAGAGTTTAACAGACCATTCTAGTAGGCTCCTGGAAGAAAGCAGTGCTGAGAACAATGTAGTTCCAGAGGGAAATAAGGACTTCAGCAGAACTTGGGATATTTTGGCAAAGAGTCTGACTGGAGGCTGCCCTAGACCAAAAAGCTTGCCTGAGGCTAAGTTGAAAAGTAATGGACTAATTTCTTTGTCAGAAGAAATTTCAAGACAGTCTAATGTAGAAATGGTGGCATGGCTATTAATGGTGAATATTATGCAGATCTACAGTGAAAGACAACAAATGGGGCAGAAAGAAATACAGTTTGGGTTGAAAAAGAGCAGCAGGAAGACTAATGTTGGAGCCCTGGCATGTGATGGAGAGGATCCCATTGATAAGGAGATTAAAGTGATTAAGGACGGGCCTAGAGATTCAAACTTAAACAAAGAAGAGAGTGCCTCCAGGGTAAGACCACACCCAGTTAAGCTTCCAAATTGTGAAAGGAAAATGCTGCAGGGACCACTGAAGAGAAAAGCTTCTAAAATGGATAAAGCAGGCTGGAGTCCACCCCAAACTTGCAGTCAAACTTGGCATTGTCATTCACCTGGTGCTGGCTTTAGAGGAATGAAAGATGCAAGAGTGAAGGGGTCATCAGTTCCTCCATGGTTTCAGAGAGCCACTGAGGCCAGGCAGCGTGAAGCAGGAGTAGCCCTGCCTAGAGAAGGCCCTGATAGGCCATTGTGTGAAGCTGTGACGATGAAGC
>NW_008359441.1:2513209-2578469 GCF_000622305.1 Nannospalax galili | reverse complement strand
ATTCTACTCCCTTTTGGAATGGTAATGTGTATTCAGTTCTACTTACAGTATGTTGGGAGTATGTAATTTGTCTTTTGATTTTACACAGGCTTACACTTAAAGAGATTGACCCAGTCTCAGAATAGACTTTGGATTGTGAACTTTTGAATAGTATTGAGACTGGTAAAGACTATGGGGACTTTTAAGGTTGGACTAAACACATTTTGCATTTTATATGACCTTGATCCTATGGGGGCCAGGGAGTAGAATGTGGTTGTTTGAATGAGAATGTCCCCTCATAGGCTCCAAGAATTGGGACATTTTGTCCCCAGTTGGTAGCACTGTTTTGGGAGGTCTTAGAAGGTGTGCCCTTGTTGAAGGAAGCACATCACTGGGGGTAGGATTAAAGAATTCTTAAGCCTTGCCAGATCTCCAGTTGTTCTCTACTTCCTGTGCCTGCTTGAAGATATGAGTGCTGTTTCTGCTCCTGTCACTGCCTGCCACCATGCCTCCTGCCATGGCAGACTGTAATTCCCCTGGAACTGTAAGCTCAAATAAACTCTTCCTTCTATAAATTGCTTGGGTCAGTGTTTCTATCACAGCCACAGAAAAGTGACCAATACAGTAATTGGTACCAGAAAGCGGGATGTTGGCTGTGAAGAACCTGACCATGTGGGGTTTTGAAGAAATGTGGAAGACTTTGTAAGGTTGGGCTAGAAAAGTGGTTGATTGCTGTAAGCTGAGTTTAATAGGTCATTCTAGTAAATGCCTGGAATAAAGTAGTGCTGAGAACAATGTAGTTTCAGAGGGAAATAAGGACTTAAGCAGCAACTAGGATTTTTTGGCAAAGAGTCTGGCTGGAGTCTGCCCACAGCCAAAAAGCTTGCTTGAGGCTAAATTGAAAAGCAATGGACTGATTTCTCTGTCAGAAGAAATTTCAAGACAGCCTAATATAGAAATGGTGGCATGGCTATTAATGGTGAATATTATACAGTTTGACAGAGAAAAGGGCAAATAGGGCAGAAAGAAATACAGAATGTACAGGATGGATTGAAAAAGAGCACTAGGAAGACTAATGTTGGATCCCTGGCATATGACGGAGATGATCCCATTGATAAGGAGATTAAAAAGTGATTAAGGAGGGGTCTAGAGATTCAAACTTAAACAATGGAGAGAGTGCCTCCAGGGCAAGACCACACCTAGTTAAGCCTCCAACTCATAAAAGGAAAATCCTGCAGGGACCACTGAAGAGAAAAGCTTCTAAAATGGATAAAGCAGGGCTGGAGAGATGGCTCAGAGGTTAAGAACACTGGTTGTTCTTGAAGAAGACCCAGGTTCAAATCCCAGCACCCACATGGTAGCTAACAACTGTCATAACTCCAGTCCCAGGGGATCCGACAGCCTCTTCTGACCTCCGTGGGCACTGCACAACATGGGCGCACTTACCTACATGCAGGCAATATACGCATACACATAAAATAAAAAATAAATAAAATTTAAAAAAATAAAATAAAATGGATAAAGCAGGCTGGAGTCCATCCCAAACTTGTAGTCAAACTTGGCAATGTCGTTCACCTGGTGCTGGCTTTAGAGGCATGAAAGATGCAAGAGTGAAAGGGCCATCAGTTCTTCCTCTGTGGTTTCAGAGAGCCACTGAGGTCAGGCAGCGTGAAGCAGGGGTTCCCCTGCCTAGAGAAGGCCCTGATAGGCCATTGCATGAAGCTGTGAAGGTGAAGCCTGGTTGGCAATGGAGACCCCAAGAAGTTAATGATGGTAGAGCTGTGAGGCATCTGCCAAGAAGACCTGCACACAGGGAGTGGTACCAGCACAGGAGAGAGATGTGTGTTGCACACAGCAAAGCTAGAGAAGCTGAGCCATCTAAGCCCTTTGGAAGTAAAGTCCCAGAAGTTAGACATGGAGCTAATGGATTTGGTGTTTGCCCTGCTGGGTTTTGGTCTTGTTTTGGTCAGTTATTTCCTTACTATTCCTCCATTCCTCCCTTTTGGAATGGTAATATGTATTCCATTCCACTGTATGTTGGGAGTATGTAATTTGTCTTTTGATTTTATAGAGGCTTACAGTTCAGATATTTACCTGAGTCCACTTTGGACTGTGGACTTTTGAATAGTATTAAGAGACTGATAATGAATATGGGGACTTTAAAAGTTGGACTAAATGCATTTTGCATTTTATATGGTCATGAGCCTACAGGAGCCAGGGGGTGGAATGTGGTGGTTTAAATGAAAATGTCCCCCATAGTCTCCAAGTGTCTGGACATTTTGTCCCCAGATGATGGCACTGTTTTTGGAGGTTTTAGAAGGTGTGGCTATCCTGGAGGAAGCATGTCACTAGGGGTGGGCTTAGAGAGTTCTTAAGCCTTGCCAGATCTCCAGTCGCTCTCTTGCTTCCTGTGCCTGTGTGATGATATGAGAGCTTAGCTTCTGCTGCTCCTGCTCTAGCCACCTCCAGCCACCATGCCTCCCTGCCATGACGGACTGTAATTCCCCTGGAACCGTAAGCTCAAATAAACTCTTCCTTCTATAAATTGCTTGGGTCAGTGTTTCTATCACAGCAGCAATAGAAAAGTAACTAAGATAGATAGATAGATGATGATGATAGATAGATGATAGATAGATGATAGATAGATAGATAGATAGATGATAGATAGATAGATAATAAAATTTAAAATACAGAAACAAGTATGGAGATGTAGCTGGTTGGGAGAGTGCTTAAAGCTTGGGCTCCATGAAGACCTGTATCCATGAAGCCCTGGGATCCATCCCCAGTACAGAATCAACTGGCCATGGTGGTCCTTTCTGTAATCCCAGTTCTTCACAAGAGGAGGCATGAGAATCAGAAGGTCAAGGTCATCCTTGTTTACATATTGAATTCAAATCAAACCTGGGCAACTCAGTGAAACCTGGGCTCATAACATAAAATGGAGAAATAACATAGGGGAGTGGAGAGATTGCTCAACAGCTAAAACTATTGGCAGCTCTTGCAGAGGACACAGGTTCAATTTTCAGCACCCACATGGCAGCTAACAACCCACTGTAACTTCAGTTCCAGCAGAATCTGATGCCCTCTTCTGACCTCCACTGGCACTGCATGACATGGATGCACTTACATATATGCAGACAATAAACTCATACACATAAATTTAAAGTAATTATTTTTTTAACCTCTTTTTTTGGTCTTTTTGAGACAGGGTCTCCCTGTAACCTCAGCTGACCTAGAACTCGCTATATAGACCAGGCTGGCCTTGATATCACTGAGATCCGCCTGCCTCTGCCTCCCAAGTGCTGGAATTAAAGGCATGCACCACCATGCCCAATCATAATAATTTTTTTTTTTGTCTTTTTGAGACAGGGTCTCCCTGTAGCTCCAGCTGTCCTGGAACTCACTATGTAGATGAGGCTAGCCTCGAACTCACAAAGATCTGCCTGCCTCTCTGCCTCCCAAGTGCTGGGAATAAAGGTGTGCACCACCACATCCGGCCCCATAATAATTTAAAAAAAAAAAAAAAAAGAAGAAGAAATAGCATAGCAGAGAGCCAGTGTTGGGGAGTACATGAAGGAACTACCTGGACTGGGAATGGTGGAGCTGTGGTGGAGAGCTCATTGGGTCCTTGGAAAGCTAAATACAGCATCACTATGTGACCTAGCACTTCTGCTGCTAGGTGTAGGAATAAATGATTGCACAGTGGTATTCACAGAAGTACAGTTCACAATAGCCAGATGGTAGCTACCACCCCACTGCTAATTGCTCCATGACCTGATAAACTGGAACTTGCACACACTTGAATACTATTCAGCTTAAAAATGAATAAAGTCTGGGGCTGGAGAGATGGCTCAGCAGTTAGGAGCACTGACTGCTCTTGCAGAGGCCCCGGGTTCGATTCCCAGCACCCACATGGTGGCTACGAACCGTCCTTAACTCCAGTTCAAGGGGAATTCAAAGCTCTCTTCTGACCTCCACAGCATTACACGACACAGGTGCACCCATGTACATGTAGGCAATACACTCATACACATAAAAAATTAAAATAATAAATAAAATATTTTTTTTTAAAAATGAATAAAGTCTAGCCACATGTCAACAGAAATAAGTCATGGAAGCATAAAGCTAGCTGAAATGAGCCAGACAAAAGACACAATGTGAGTTGTCTTATAGTAAATATAAGAGTCACAGTGCTGGAGAGTTGGCTCAGCGGTCTGAGCTCATTCCCTGGAATCCGTCTGGTGGAAGGAGAGAACCAGCTCCCATGAGTTGTCCTCTTACAACACACAATAAGTAAATGTAATTTAAAAACAAATTTTAAAATATTTAACATCACAAAAACTACATTCTACATATTTGGTCACAATATCTGAAATGTTTAATATGCCAAAAACATTGAATCATATACTCTAAAGGGTGAGATTCATACTATGTACACTGTATCTAAATAAAACTGTATAAGGCACAGTGTGGACTCCAACTTCTGATGGCCCCAATGGGAAATCCAGGGGAAGAAATGGAAGGATGTGAACGTCTCACCTAGAGGCTGATACAGGCAGGACAGCAGCTTTGAGGGGTCACCATCAAAGAACAGCTGTGGTTGAGGACAGTCTGGAGGTGAATGTGAGGGCTGGAATGCTGTGGTACTTGCCAGGACTCACTACTCAGCCTGCCAGTCTTTTTATGTGTGGGTGCCCACGTGTACATGTATGAATATATGTGTATTCATGTGTGCTATATTGTATACACATGGTTGAGTGAGGGTGTTGGTGCCTGTGCATGCTCACAGAGGCCAGACAAGGGTGTGGGTGTCCCTCTCTATCCATCTGTGCCTCATTACTTTTTTCGTTTTTGGTCTTTTTGAGACAGGGTCTCCCTGTAGGGCCAGCTGACTTGGAACTCACTAGGTAGACGAAGCTGGCCTTGAAATATCAGAGATCCTCTGTGTTTTATTTCTTTGAGGCAGAGTCTCTAGGTGAACCTGGAGCTGTGCTTTTTGGCTAGGCTAGCAGCCAGCAAGGTCCACTATCCTCCTATCTCTGCATCCTTGGGGTTACCGGCCTGTACAGGACCATGTCTGGCTTGTCACACAGATGCTAGGATCCAAACTCTATTCTGCAAGCATTCTTAAGCATGGAGGCTCCTCTTCGGCCTCATCCCCTAGTCTCTTAAACTCAGAAGCTGGGAGGAAAGGTGTGAAGACACAGAGACACCAGACGACTTCTTTGTAGAACTTTGAACCCCAAATCTCCCAGGACCTCCCTTGCCAACATAGGCATTCCTTCCCCTGTCTAAGGTAGTCAACCTTCTTCCTCACAAAAGCGTCCAGTGATAACCTGAGTGGTGTCCTCCCATAAAGATGTCAGATCTTCTCAGAACCCACCCCCCTGGCTCAGCCCTTGGCAAAAGTCGATCCTGCAGTAGCCTGGAAAATAGCTGTCCTAGGTAGATTTCTATTGTTGTGATAAAATATGTGAAAAAATGAATGGGGAGGGCTGGAGAGATGGCTCAGTGGTTAAGAGCACCGATTGCTCTTGCAGAGGATACTGGTTCATTCCCAGCACCCACATGGCAGCTATGAAACGTCCTTAACTCCAGTTCCAGGGGAATCCGACGTCCTTTTCTGACCTCTGAGGCATTGCACGACATGGATGCACTTACATACATGCAGGCAATACACTCATACATATGAAAAAAAAAAAAACGAATTTGGGGAAGAAAGGGTTTATTTGGCTTGTGTGTTCTGATCACAGTCCATCTTTGAGAAAAATCAGCTCCATCTTTGAGACAGGAACCTGGGGGGCAGGAGCCTAAGCAGAGACCGTGGAGGAACACTGCTTACTGGTTTGATCCCCTGGCCTGTGCTCAACCTGGTTTCTCTCTCTTTATTTTATTTTATTTTATTTTTTTTGGTAGTTTTGAAACATGGCCTCTCTATAGCCCCTGCTGTCCTAGAACTCGCTATGTAGACCAAGCTGGCCTTGAAGTCACAGAGATCTTCCTGCCTCTACCTCCTGAGTACTGGGACTAAAGGCATGCACTACCACGCCTGGCCTCAACCTGGTTTATACAACCCAGGTCCACCTGCCCAGGGGTGATACCATCCACAGTATGCTGGGCCCTCCCATATCACTCAGCAAACAAGAAAATGCCTCACAGATGTGCCCACGGGCCAACTCAATGAGGAAATTTTCCTAATTGAGGTTCCTTCTTCCCAGGTGTGTCAAGTTGACAACTGAAGCTGTCCAGCACATGGTCCCACCTCTTTCTGTCTCACTGTGCCCAAAGTGTTTGCCATGAAACTTCCCATCAAAGGTTAAAGTCTGCAAATGCAAAGGAACAATGACCAGAACACGCATAAAACCAGAACTCTGACCAACACCCACAGCAACCAGCCTCAGAAGCCAACAGTAACAGTAACCCAAGCAGTGACACTCAGGTAAAATGGGCAGTCCTAAACATAGAGCCAACAATCTCCTCTGCCTGCTTCAGTTCTGATTTAGGACCAACAGGAGGGACAAAGCCTACCACATACCCGTAACTAACACCACAGAATGTCCCACCTGTTAACCTGTGTCTCCATCTTCTTGTGTTTCTGCCACTCAGTATCAATGATAAGGCAACTTATAACAAACAGAAATTGAGTCCGCTCACAGTTTTGGAGGCTGCAAATCCAAGATCAGGGTGCTGGTGAATCTGAATCCAAGAAGGCGCTTTGCGTGCTCAGCCCTGCTGATTTCACCTGAAGGAAGGTAGAAGGACCCGCAGAGATAAAATGGACTCAGTGCATCCTTTTATAAGGGAATTAATTCTACACGTGAGGACAGAGACCTCAGTGCCCAATCATCTTTTTTTTAATTTTATTTATTATTTTTATTTTATGTGTATGCGTGTATTGCCTGCATGTAGGTAAGTGTACCCGTGTCATGCAATGCCCATGCAGGTCAGAAGAGGCTGTTGGATACCCTGGGACTGGAGTTACCAACAGTTGTTAGCTGCCATGTGGGTGCTGGGATTCAAACCTGGGTCTTCTGCAAGAACAACCAGTGTTCTTAACCGCTGAGCCATCTCTCCAGCCCCGATTATTTATTTTCTTAACCATCTGTTTTTTTGTTTTATGTATGTATGAGTGAATGCTTGCCTGTGCACCACATGCATGCCTGCTGCCCATGGAGGCCAGAAGAGGGTGTCAGATCCCATGAATCTAGAGTTACAGGAGTTTGTGAACTACCCAACCTGGGTGCTGGAAACCCAACTCAGGTCTTCTGCAAGAACAGTACACGTTCTTGAACAGTTAGCTATCTCTTCAGCTCCTTATCATAGTTATTTTTTATAATTTATTTATTTTTATTTTATATATATGACTGTATTGCCTGGATGTATGTAAGTGCACCTGTGTTGGGCAGTCCTCTAGGAGGACAGAAGAGGGCACTGAATCCCCTGGAACTGAACAGTTATTAGAGATGGTTATGTGGGTGCTGGGACTTGAAGCCTGGGTCCTCTGTAAGAGCAGCCAGTACACTGAGCCATCTCTCCAGCCCCCTGTAGTTGTTCTTAAAGGGTGCATTCAAGCAGGCATCACTTCTTTAGGTGAACATTCTCATACTCAGACTAGAGTGTAGCTCAGCTGGAAACTCTTGGGGTTTGTCTTCAGCCCTGATAAAATAAACAACAAAACTCAATGACTGTAAGACTCAAGGGATAAGGCGTATTTTTAAATGGTCTATGTGGGACTAGAGAGATGGTTCTGTGGTCAAGAGCAGTGACTGCTCTTGTAGAGGACCTGGGTTTGGTTCCTAGCCCCCATGTGGCAACCCAGAATGTTTGTTCCAAGGGATATGGCTCCCTTTTCTGGCCTGTGTGAGCATGACAAAACATGGGCGCACTTACATACATGAGGCAAAACATATATATATACATAAAAATAAACAATAAATAAATTTTAAAATGGTCAGTGAAACCAGGCATAGTGGCCCATGCCTGTAATCCCAGGCTTCAGATACTGATACAGGAGGATCACAAGTTAGAGGGCAGTCTGCGCTATATACAGTAAGATTCTGTCCTCCTCCCTACAAAAAAAAATCAATTAATTCTCAAATATTTTAGCAAGAAGCATGTAAACAAAGCCGAGTGTGGGGGTCTGGTCCTGTAATCCTAGCACAGGGAGGCAGAGGCAGGAGGATTGCCTCAAGTAACAGGCCAGCATGATCTCTGCAATGAGTTCCAGGTCAGCCAGAGCTAGATAATGTGATCCTGTCTCAAACTTCCAAGGTGGGGCCTAGAGAGTTGGCTCAGTGGTTTGGTTCCCAGCATCCACGTGGCAGTAAGAGAAAAAAAACCACAAAACATTGAGATAACAGCAGTTTTCAATCACTCCAATACAAGGCATTGAGCATCAATGATGAGTCAGCTTACCACAGAGACACACAACAGTTTTGAACCAGGGAGAAGCCAGTCTGCCTGTAACCTGGCAAAGGGACTGAAACCAGGGTGCTCTGGCCTCTGATCCAACTTCCCAAGGACAGAAATACTTCGGAAGGAGGGGTGGGAGTGTGGAGCTGACAGGACGGTGGAGCCAATGTCCAGGGTTGGGGTGGAGATCTGGGAGCTTGCAGTTGAGTCTGGGAGCAGGGTGTGCAGTGGGTGTGGTCTGGGGCAGGAAGGTGCTGTTGGGAGGTGCATTCTAGGGCAGTGGGGAAGGAGTGGTTCACAGCAGGGAAGTGTGTCTGGGGAATGTGGCAGAGGCAGAAGCCTCCACTAGAAGGCTGTCATGGCTCCACTGTTGACTGACTTTTCAGAGCTGTGAATTACAGAGTCTGGCCAAAGATTACTGTCCAGAAAGCTCCATGGGTCAAGCTGGTTCCAGCAGGAATAGTCTCATTTCTGACCCAGAGTGGAGTTCTGAGATGGAAGGAGGTAGGAAGAGGGGCCCCGGGGTATCTGCAGCCTAGAGAGGGAGTGGTAATCTGAGCCTTGGTGGGTGACATGGGTAAATCCAGTCTCATGTCCCCTGGGCCACAGAGACACAGGGAGTCAGAGTTTCAATTAGATGATTTTATTGGGAATGTTTGGAGCAGAGGGATGGAGACATGAACTCAGTTGGCCGCGAGGGTCGCCTGAACCCAGGGTATGAGGGCTGTGACTCGGGAGTACACGGCAGGAGTAGAGGTGGAGCAGACATTACTGCCCCAGGACACAATGCCGGCCAGGGTCCAGGCTCCATTCTTCTGGCAGACCAGGGGGCCACCAGAGTCACCCTGCAGGAAAAGACAATGGACTGATCTTCAAGCCTCACAAGGGTACCTGGACCTGGTGGGGCCCAGGGGATAGTGCAGGGCAAATCCGTGGGAATCTCTCAAGTGACAACTCTGCCATGTTCTCCTGCAGGAACCTGACAGCTGCTCTGTGAGGGTCAAAGGGTTCACCAGGTGGCGCCCCTGTGGCAGCACAGGCCAGTGCAGACACTCCTCCCCGTGTTTGTTAGCATCAGCCCACCCTTTCTGGGCACCAGAGAGGAGTGAGGTTCAGTAGCGGGCACAGGGCAACAGGAGCCCAGGGGTCAGTGGGGCTGTGTTCCCACTCCTAGCCTGACTAGGGTTGACCATATCATCCAGTGGGTGGGAGAGGAGGCTGTACCATGCAGGAGGAGACACCACTGGCGCCTGCGCAGATCATTACATCGGTGATCTTGCTGCCCCAATATGCCTTGCAGTCAGCACTGGACACAATGGGCAGGGCCGCCTGCTGCAGCTTAGCGGGAGTCGTCAGGGCTGCAGGGACAGAGGGCATGGAGTCAGGGTTCCTAGGCCCACCAGCACCCTGGAAACCACTGTGGGTCTGTACAAGCATCTGTGGGAACAGCTGTTGTGAGGTTCCTACCCATGGCAGACAGGGGCTGGGCCTCAAGCAGGAATTGCCCTGCCCAATCCCAGGAACCTGGCCCTGTGGCCATGGGTAGTGGGTAGGTGAGATTTCCAGGAAGCATGACCACAGCCGTCATGGGATCACAGACACTCATGATGGGACCTTCAACCATAGGGGTAGGTCTCAGGGTGGTGGAGGGTAGAGAATATGTGTACTTCCTGTTGGGCTTAGGGCTTCCTTCAGATTAATCATCATTATCAATCCTTTCCTTTTGTGTTGGGTGAATAAACAGTGTTAATTTGTTCATTTTGTTTTACGTGTATGATGTCTGCCCGCATGTATGCAAGTGCACAATGTACATGCACTGCCTCTGGAGGCCAGAATAGGGCCTTGGATCTGGAGGAGGTGGGAACCAAACCTAGGTCCTTGGGGAGAGTAGCTAGTGATCTTAACCACTGAGCCACCTCTCTAGCCCCTTAAGATGTAAATTCTTAATTGATACCTGACAATTGTAAGTTTTACAGTTGTTTTTTGTTCGTTGGTTGGTTTTTATTTTTTTCTGCCCCAGGCCCAGCACTGCTGCCCAGGCCACATCACTCACCATTGTACTTGGTCTTGCCCCAGCCAGTGGTGGCACACAGGGTCCCAGCGGGGAAGTCGTCGTCAGCGCTGGGCAGGCACACAGCAGACACAGTGTCAGAGAAGACAGCAGGCTTGGCCAGCTTCAGGAGGGTGATGTCATTGCGGACAGTGAGCATGCTGAACTTGGGGTTCTTGAAAACCTGCAGGTAAGGACCAGATTCCCAGCTGAGCCACTGTGGGGAGGCAGGCTCTGTGGGGTTCCAGGGCACAAGCTCCTTTCCTGGTGGGCCAATCAGAACAGGAGCACAGCGAGTTCTGAGACAGCCCTGTCCTCTTCTCCTTCAAGCAGCCAGGACCTTCCTTCTCCTTCTTGTGATGGCTCCCCCGCCCCTGGCTGAGCCCTGACCCAATCAGCAGCCTTATACCTTTGCGATCTTCAGGACCTGGATGTTCTCATTGTCAGAGTGCTGGTCAAACTCCCCAGCCACCACCACATCAGATGTCCTGGGCATTGAGACACACAGTGTTAGGATGAAGAATGGCCCTGCTACCCTACCCCATCTCAAATGGAGCCCCAAGGCAGCCCAGGCCTTACGTGACCCCACAGTGGGCAGCGGTAACCACCCAGTCCTCACTGATGAGGGAGCCCCCACAGAAGTGGAAGCCAGTGTTATCCTGGGGAAGAAGAGGGGACGGTCAGCAACTTTCCCAGCAGAGTACCTCAACCTGGACAACAGCCCAGAGTTCCCGCTCATGTTCCCAGAATCCCCCTCTCACCTGCAGGGACACCTGCCAGGGCCAGGAGCCAGGGACAGCGTCTTCCCCATTGACAATCCTGGACAGACCAGCGAGCACGGGGTGGATGGCAGGGACGCCACAGCCTGGGCATAGGGGTAGAAGGGAGTAGCTGGAAGAGGGCTATGGCCAGAGCCAGGCCAGGCCTGACCTGACATGTTAGAACTCCTAGACCAGCTCAGTACCCCACCTAGACCATGCCACCTCATCTGGAAATATCTGGCTCCCCTGCAACCTCTAGGCTCAGGGTCCTCCACTTGCAGCGGGCTGACCCCAGTCATCTTCAGGAATGTAGAGAGGCACAGTTGCCCCCATCCCGGCCTGTCCAGTGAGAAGAAGCCAAACATGGCCTGGGCCTCAGACTACCTGGCTCAACTTCTAGGCTGCCCATTTCTGTGACACCTCTCAATTTCTGGAACTGTTTCTCATATGAAATTTGGGTTTCTTAATTCTTTAAGAAAATGAGACTTTCAGCCTGCATACGGGTGTACACCTTTATCCCAGGCCTAGGGAAGCAGAGGCAGATGGAACTCTGTGAATTTGAATCCAGCCTGGTCTACATAGTTCCAGGCCAGCCAGTGCTACACAGTGAAACCCGCCTACAAAAGAAAGAAAGAAAATGGGACTTTGCTTCTACACCATGAAAGAGCACATCATGGAAGTGCTGAGCTAGCAGGAGAAGCAGGCATTCTGGGCATTCCCAGGACACATTTGCTACAAGGACTTGCAGATCTTCACAAGGGCTTCACAGTTGGTCCACACATTGGAGCAGTGTAACCCCTGTGGCCCTGTGACCAGCATCCCCACTCTGCAGTCCTTCTGGCCTGCCTCAGGGCCAGCACCTGCCTCTCCTGTCAACAGGGATGAGAAGAAGACAAGGCATTCACTGATGACTGATAATTTCCCCAGTGAGAATAATATTGTTTTTGGTCTTTTTGAGACATGGTGTCCTTATAGCCCCAGCTTGCCTAGAACTGGCTATGTAGACTAGGCTGGCCTAGATCTCACAGAGATCTGCCTGCCTCTGCCTCCCAAACACTAGGATTGATGGCATGCACCACATATGGCTCACTTTCCATGTTTTTTTCTAGTTATTTTCTTCTCTTTATAAATGGAAAGCAAAATGTTAAGCTGGGTGTGGTGGCACATGCCTTTAATCCAAGCGCTCAGGAAGGTGAAGCAGGAGGACTGCTCCAAGTTGGGGCTTGCCTGAGCTACATAGTGAGTCCCAGGCTAACCTGGGCTACAGAGAAAAACCCTGCCTCAAAAAAGAAAAAAACAAAACAAAAACATCAACAGAAAAAAAAAGAGCTTGATGTTGCCGACATGACAGCTGAAAACCCTGGGGGATGCTGGGAAGGAAGCTGACCCTGGCTGAGACACAGCATCTCCACCTGGGCCACATCTGCATCTATAGACCCAGAGGGGTCCACACCTGGAACAGGAAACAGGGGCTCAGAAAGCCCTAGAAGGACCCCTGTCCTCTCTGTGGCCTCAGGTTGCCAGGCTGGGGGATGAGGCCCAAGCAGGCAGGGAGAGGGGCTCAGCTTTCTTTCAGGACAGAACCCTCCCAGTTCCTCTGTTGGGGCCTGATGGCCACTTGAGGTCCCAGCACTCACCAAAGGTGGCCCCCACAAGGGCAAAGCAGGACAAGAGCCAAAGGAATGCCATGGTGGTAGTCAGGGATGTGGGGCTTACCTGCTCTGGGTCTCTTTTATGTTCCCAGGGTCTGGAAGCCCTGCCCAGTCCCTATGACCCTATCCAGGAAGTCTGAGTGCCACCTCCCCTGTTATCCAGGGACCTTGGGAGGAAATGGGGCTCAATCCCCTATCACAGCCTTCCTGGCTCTTTGCCTGGAACAAGAACCTCTGGGAAAAGAACAGCTGCCCTGATTCAACAGTGCCCATGAGTCTTTGCAATGCCCAGCCTCCCCAAGGCACTGTGTGTATATCCCCACTAGGCCAGGAACTCAGGAGTGGAAGGGCAGCCTTCCTGGGAGGTGGGACAGGGGACTCTGCTGGCCTTGTGTCACAGTGGGGCTTCCCGGCTTTCCCACCATAGGGCTCAAGACACTGGTGGCCAGAAGGCCTCAGACTGGGTGGTGCCTCCTGAGCACCAACGAGGCTGCAGGTTCTCAGCAGTTTCTCTCATCCAGAAGCAAAGAGTTGCTGGGCAGTCAGGACTATCTAGGGATCACCTCGTTCCCACTCCCAATAAACAGTCTTGAGTATGGAGAGGAGAAGCAGGGATGGTCCTGAGGAACAGGACAGCCACCAGTGAGTGTGTTGTGATCAGGGGGATTCCCTCCTGTGAAAATTCCCAACCTATGCAAGTAGTCTTGAGCTGAAGATGTGGCTCAGTTGATGGAGTGCCAGCCTAACATGCCAGACTCTAAAGCCTGGGTTCCATTCCTACCACCTCATAAAGTGGGCATGGTGGGGGGTACCTGTAATCCAAGCACTCAGGAGGTAGAGGCAAAAGGTCAGAAGTTCAAGATCATGTTCAGCTACATAGCAAGTTCTAGGCCAGCCTGGGATATGTGAGATCCTGACTGGTAAAAAAAAAGTCTTTGTAGGTAGTTTTAGTTTCTTTTTAAAAATGCTTCATTTATTCATGCCTGAGGCAGTGCTCAAGGATTAAGAGCAGTGGCTGCTCTTGTAGAGATCCTGGGCTCTGTTCCCAGCACCCATGTCATCTAACAACCTGTGTTCCAGGGAATCTGACAGCCTTTTCTAGCCTCCGTGGGCATTGTACAACATCCATGCACTTACATACATGCAGGCAAAACACTCTATAAATATAAATAAATAAATACATACATACATAAAACATTTTTAGATGATCAATGAAGCCAGGCATGGTGGCCCAAGCTTGTAATCCCAGCATTCAGAGGCTGATGCAGGAGGATCAGTTTGAGGGCGACCTAGGCTATGCACAGTATGGCAGGAGGATCTGTTTGAGGGCAGCCTGGCTATGCACAGTATGGCCCTGTCCTCTCCACAAAAAATTAATGAAATCTGCAACTAACTCTCAAATATTTTAGCAAGAAGCATGTAAACAAAGCAGAGAGTGGTAGCCTGCTCCTGTAATCCTAGCACAGGGGAGCAGAGGCAGACGATGCACCAAGTTCAAGGCCAGCCTGATCTACATAGTGAGTTCCAGACCAGCCAGCACTACATAAGGTGATCCTGTCTCAAAAATCCAAAATGGATGCTGGAGAGATGGCTCAGTGCCTATGAACACTGGTTACTCTTCCAGAGGACTTGGTTTCAGACCCTAGCATCCACATAAAAGTAAACACCCATTTGTAACTCCAGTTCCAGGAGATCTGACTTCTTCCTCTGGCCTCTTCTGACATTGCACAACATGAGTGCACTTACATGCATGCAGGCAAAACACTCGTGCACATATAACAAAAATAAACACAATTTTTTTTTAATCCGAGGTAAATGTGTGTGCATAAGGACATGTGGTAAAATGTTAACAGGTGAATCTAGGTGAATAGTTATTGGAATGATTACTGGCCTAATTTACCAAATTTTATGAAGGGCTGAAAATTTCCAAAAGAAAAGTTGGGAGGAAAATAAACTTTAAAAAATACCTTGAGCCAGGCATGGTGGCGCACGCCTTTAATCCCAGCACTCGGGAGGCAGAGGTAGGTGGATCTCTGTGAGTTCAAGGCCAGCTGGGGCTACAGGGTGACCCTGTCTCAAAAAGACCAAAAAAAAAAAAATCTTGAACGGAGCAGGGCATGGTTGCACATGCCTTTAGTCCTAGCACTTGGGAGGCAGAGGCAGAGGCAGGCAGATCTTTGTGAGTTGGAGGCCAGCCTGGTCTACATAGTAAGTATTACAGGGAAAGACTAGCAGTTGGTTGCTGTAGCACTGACAACAGCCACTAACACACTTACACTGTGATAGTCTGGAACAGGCTGTGCAAGTGGGTCCTCAACTAGCAGCAACTCTGCCGTTATCTCTTTGGGGGCTTCCTTTTCCAGTCAGCTGGAAAGAAGAAATGGAGGTGTCAGTTGGGAAACTTCCCTATGCAGAGCCTAAAAGTGGAGAATATCAGACACTCCACTGGCCAAGCTAGATCCTAGATGACATGATGGTGACCACTGCAATGGACTGTGGGAAATGTAGTCTAGCTGGATGTCCAGGAAAAAGGAGGCCGTTTGTTTACCTAAGCAGTAAGCTCTTTGAGTTTAAGTAGGAGGTAGAGTTCAGGAGTTGGGGGGCTGGAGAGATGGCTCAGCAGTTAAGAGCACTGGCTGTTCTTGCAGAAGGGGTTCAAATTCCAGCACCCACATGGTGGCTAACAATCATCTGTAACTCCAGTTCCAGGTGATTTGACACCTCTTCTGTCCTCCTTGGGTACTGCACGACACGGGTGTACTTGTACACATGCAGGCAAACACATAAACATAAAATGAAAACAACAAAATATTATAAAAATAAATAAATACTTTTTTTGTTCTTGCAGAAGGGGTTCAAATTCCAGCACCCACATGGTGGCTAACAATCATCTGTAACTCCAGTTCCAGGTGATTTGACACCTCTTCTGTCCTCCTTGGGTACTGCACGACACGGGTGTACTTGTACACATGCAGGCAAACACATAAACATAAAATGAAAACAACAAAATATTATAAAAATAAATAAATACTTTTTTAATTAAGAAAAAAATTTTTTAAAAAGAACACAGGTGTTGAGGACACAGGGAGCTGGAGAGGAGAGGAATCCTGGGTGGAGAGCGTCAGAGCTGGAGAAGAGAGGAATCCTGGGTGGAAAGTGTCGGGGGTGTACATGCAACACGGGGGGAAATATGCTGTTTTTCAGCAAGACAGTGGGATCTGAGAGCAATCGTTTTCATTTAAGAAAGCATTTCCCAGGACTGGAAAGATGGCTCAGCGGTTAACTGTCTGTAACTCCAGTTCCAGGGGATTCAGTGTTCTCTTCTGGCTTCTGTGGGCATTGGATGACACAGGGACATTTACATACATGCAGGCATAAGACTCATTCACATAAAAAAATAAAAATAAAAAAATAAAATAAATAAGAAATAAATAAATCTGTCTATCTCTATCACTCTCACTGGACTTCTCACTGACCCAGGAGCTCACCGATTTAGCTAGACTGGCCGGAAAGCAAGCCCCTGGGATTCTCCTGTCTCCAACTTCCAATGTTGGGATTATAGGCACACACTGCCACACCCAGCTTTTTTTCGGTGCTAGGAATCTGAACTCAAGTCCTCATACCTGCATAGCAAATGATTTACCACTCCACTGAGCCATCTCTCAGGGTCTCATGTAGCCCAGGCTAGCCTAGAATGTGCTATGTAAAGGAGGCCAGCCTTCAATTACTGATCCTTCTGTCTCCACCTCCAAAATGTTGGAATTACAGGGGTGAACCACCACACACAATTTACACAGTGCTGGGGATTGAATCTAGGGCTTCATGCACGCTGGGCAAGCACTCTACTAAGCAACACTCCTCGACTAGCAATGTTAACTTTTTAAATTTATTTTATGTATATGAGTGTTTTGTGTGCATGTATGTAAACATACCGTGCTATGCAATATCTGCAGAGCACAGAAGGTGTCAAGTCTCTTAGAACTGGAATTACAGACAATTGTTAACCACTTTGTAGGTGTGGGGAAGAGAACTGGGGTCCTCTGCAAGAGCAGCCAGTGCTCTTAATCACTGAGCCATCTCTTCAGCCCTCCTCGCTACATTTTTTTTTTTTGGTCTTTTTGAGACAGGGTCTCCCTGTAGCTGCAGCTCCTGGAACTCACTCTGTAGACCAGACTGGCCTCGAACTCACAGAGGATCCCCTGCCTTTGCCTCCTGAGTGCTGGGATTAAAGGTATGGGCCACCATGCTTGACTCTCCACCTTTGAAACTGGGTCTCTCACTGAACCTGAAGCTCATTGATTTGGTTCGGCTGGCCAGTGATCCAGGGATCTGCTTGTCTCCTCCCCCACCAAACCTCATTATCACAGGGGTAATGTGTGAGCCAACTTACTGAGCTTTTACATGGCTGCTGAGGACCCAAACTCAGGTCCTCTTGCTTTTACAGCAAGCACTTTACCAGCTGAGTCATCTCCCCAGCCATCACCTCATCATGTCTCCATTCAATGGATAAGGAAACCAAGGCTCTGAGAGGTTAAGTGCTCTACCTAGACCCCACATACCAAAGATTCTTTACCCTTCTGAAGACCTGCACAGTCCCTCAGGGCAGCTCTACCTGTTGCTGGGACCACATTCATCAGCCACAGAGAACCTCAGGCTGAGGTCACCAAGCCCTTAGAACTGGGAGAAATTCAGCTCTGCTTCAGCTTCTCTCCTGGTACTAACCAGGCAAGGCTTCACGGCCTGCTTCCATCATCAAGATGACGTAAGGTGTCAGGACAGAATTTTATACCTATTCCTGACTAGCTGGAACTCACTAGGTAGACCAGGCTGGCCACAAACTCATAGAGATCTGCCTGCCTCTGCCTCCTGAGTGCTAGGGTTAAAGGCATTGGCCACCAACCTGGCTTGACTTTTTAAAAATAATCGACTCTTCTCAAACCTTAGTACCCCACTCCTTTCCAGACACAGGCAAGCTTTGGTCTGTTCCTAGAAGGACCTGATGACCATTAGGTGACAGGGTGGCTTGACCCATACACACAATGTGGTTTAAAACAGGCCAGGCCACATTGCATCATTTTGTGCTCTGCTTTCCTACCACATGGTTCTCCCGCTATCATTAAACCGTCTTCTAAAACGGGCAAGGGCAGGGCCTGGAGAGATGACTCAGTGGTTAAGAGCACTGACCGCTCTTGCAGAGCCCCTGGGTTCGATTCCCAGAATCCACATGGCAGCTAACAACCATCTATAACTCCAGTTTCAGGGGATCTGACTCCCTCTTCCAGTCTCCTCAGGCATTGTACAACATTGCTGCACTTACACACATGCAGGCAATACACTCATACACATAAAAAATAATAAAATATTTAAAAATAAAATGGGCAAAGGGCATGAACAGGCAATTAGTTCTAAAGAGGCTAGTGCAGGGGCTGGAGAGATGGCTGGGTGGGTAAGAGCACTTGTTTTACAAGCATGAGGACCTGAGTTCAGATCTCAGCACCCATGTAAAAAGCTTCATACCTGTAACCTTAGCACTGTGGGGGACAGAGACAGGACTGCTAGGGCTTGTTGGCTAACAGCCCAGGCCCAGATTCAGTGAGAACCTGTCTCAAGCCGGGTGTGGTGGCGCACACCTTTAGTCCCAACACTTGGGAGGCAGAGGCAGGTGGATCTCTGTGAGTTCGAGGCCAGCCTGGTCTACATAGCGAGTTCCAGAACAGCTGGGGCTACAAGAAGATCCTGTCTCAAAATGAAAAAAAAGAGAGAGAGAGAATAAGGTACAGAGTGATAGGGCAGGAGACCAACATCCTTCTCTGGCCTCTACCCAAGCACACACATGGACACAGGTGCATATACACTGTATACATATACTGCCCCACATAAATACACATGTATGAAAAATAAGATTAAAAAGGAGAAGAGAGAGAAGCAAGCTAAAAGCTCTGTCAGTATGGAGTATGTTGGGCCTGGTCTTAGAGTGGTCAAAATAAATCATGCCCTTTAGTCACGTGGGACCACACAATGAGCCTCTCCATTTACATACATGGAAAAAGTTCCGAGAGAATAACAGTAATAACTTGCCTACAGTTGCCTGACACTGAATCTGTGCTATGAACACACATGTTACAGTCAATGCCCAGTGCTGGAGCTCAAACCTAGGGCTTTGTGCACAACACTTTACCAATTGAGCTATATACCCCAACCCTGTTTTTTGTTTATTTATTTTAATTGCTGAGACATAGTCTTAGGTAGCTCAGGCTGGCCTCAAGATCTATATGTAGTGGAAGATGACTATGAACTTCTGATCTTCCTACCTTTGTCTCTCAAGTACTGGGTTCACAGGCATGTGCCACTACACCAGGCTACTCAGATCGTTTTGAACAAACAGACCAACTAAATTATTTATTTCTCCAAGGTCCTTCTGATCACAGGAAACCAGGCTGGGGCACAGATGGAGGAACAAGGTGAGGGGGTGTTGTAGACTCCAGCTCAGGAGGCAGAACCTGGAGGAGGAAGGCTATGAGTCAAGGCCTGCACGTCAAGCCCCACCTTTAGCCTTGACTCCAAGTTCAGCTGGGCTGCAGCTGCTGTCCTCCCAGGCTCCCATGGAAGCCCTGCCGTGGCACATCTTGCCCACTCAGGCACATGCCCATGGAAAGGATTATTCCCCGAAGGTCTCAGATAACAGCCCTCAGCCAGAGATATAATAGAGGGCCTCTCCTCCACCCTCAACACACACATACAAACACTACACCTCTGTGACTGCGCCATGGCCTGTCTCACCTGCTAGTCCCCCTCGGCTACTGCCTTTGGTAGGCACCAAGCCTGGCCAAGGCAGGAAGTTTGGGCCCCTTTGCCTGCAATTCTCCCAGTTCAGTGTTGGGAGCCCAAGCAAGTCACTAGTCCCTTCTGAGTCTCACCAGTGCCATGTTTACAATGGGGAGACTGCTCCGGTCCACACGCTCCATCTCAGTACCAGAATCTCGTCAGAACTTGGCGGCTGGGGAACCCTACTGTTCCCCATGCCAAGCCAGCCTGAGACCCCAAAGAGGAGGAGGAGGAGGACGCAGATGTTCCTAGGGCTGGCTCCAGGCCTTATCTCCTGTGCAGGGGAAGGCAAGTCTAGAGGGACAGAAGATTCTCTTAGCTGTCAGGGATGAGGGCATTGGTGGCTTGGCCACTTTGAAACCTTGACTCTTGACCCTTTTAAACCCAAGACTCAAGAACTCAAGAACAGAACAAGCACTTTGCCTGCTGATCCATCATACATCTTCACATCAACTCTTGGAGGTATGGGATCCTTAAGTTCGTTTTTTTTTTTTTTAACAAAAAAAACAAAACAAAACAGGACTCTCTGCAGCTCTGTAGAGAGCTAGTCTGGAATTTACCATGTAGCCCAGGCTGGACTTAATCTCAGAGAGAACTGCCTGCCTCTGCCTCCCATGCGCTGGGGCTAAAGGCATGCGCCACCACACCTGGCTTGTCCTTAGGTTCTTAATGAGTAAACTGAGACTGAGCTGAGTGGTTGTACAACAGTACAGCAGTGAGACTATGGTTCAAACCCACAGAGTTCAGTCTCTGAGCCCAGTACCAGACCTGGACCTGCCTCCCACCTCCCACTCGACCTGTTTGGCTCGCCAGGGCTGAGGAGCTTGTGGAAGTTTGAGTCTTCTGTGTCCTCATATCCAGCACATATCACATTGAATTGCCCCCACTAGGTGGGAGATTTCTCAGGGAAGGAAAGAGGGAGTCAGATTGAGCCCCAAAAGCTGGGGATGAGAATAGGCAAGACCTGAGGGGTCCTAAGTCAACCTTGGATTCTCCCCTCCCCTTTCTCTCTCCCCCCACCCCCAGGCTGGGGTGTTCCTGCCATCCACCCAGTGCTGGCTGGTCTGTCCAGGTTCATCAGTGGGGAGGACGCTGTCCCTGGCTTGGCTCCTGGCCCTGGCAGCTGTCTCTGCAGTTGAGAGGTGGATTCTGGGAACATAAGGGGGAACTCTGGGATGTTGTCCAGGCTGGGTGTGCTGCCCAGGTGGGAGTTGCTGACTGTCCCCTCTTCCCCAGGATAACACTGGCTTCCACTTCTGCAGGGGCTCCCTCATCAATGAGGACTGGGTGGTCACTGCTCCCCACTGTGAGATCACATAAGCCCTGGGCTGCCCTGGGGCTCCATTTGAGGTCGGGGAGGGAAGCTAGTCCATTCTTCATCGTCACTCCATGTGTCTCAATGTCTAGGGCATCTGATGTGGTGGTGGCTGGGGAGTTTGACCAGCACTCGGACAATGAGAACGTCCAGGTCTTAAAGATCACAAAGGTACAAGGCTGCTGATTGGGTCTGGGCTCAGCCAGGGTCTGGGGAGCCATCACAAGAAGGAGCAGGAAGGCCCTGGCTACTAAAGGACAGGAGGACAAGGGCTAGGGCTGGCCTCAGAATTCTCTTTCTAGACTCCTGTTCTGATTGGACCACCAGGAAAGGAGCTTGTGACCTGGAACCCCACAGAACCTGGCTACTCCCAGGGGCTCAGCTGGGGATCTGGTCCTTACTTGCAGGTTTTCCAGAACCCCACATTCAACTTGAACATTCTCTGAAAAGACATTGCCCTGCTGAAGCTGGCCATGCCTGCTCTCTTCTCTGAGACAGTGTCTGCTGTCTGCCTGCCCAGTAATCATGACATATTCCCTGCTGAGACGCTGTGTGCCACTACAGGCTGGGGCAAGACAGGCTCTACCAGTGAGTAGTTGGCCTGGTGGATAGATGGGAGGCAGGTGCTGCCAGGTCAGACATGACCGTTCAGTGCTAACTACTCACCTGTGCCTAAACACAGACACTTCGGCCAGAAGTCCACTGTCCACTGCCTCCTATAAGGAGGTCTGGGCAACATTATCACAGATGAGATCATCTGTGCTGGGGCCAGTGGCACCACCTCCTGCTTGATAAAGCCTCCTGCACTCTTTCCACACCCTGTCCCCTCCCACCCTGCAGGGGAATTAGGCAAAAGCCCAAAGCTATGTCTTGGGCATTAAAAGAAATGGAACTATCAAGTAGGCCTTTCTGTAGAGCCTTCCCAGCATTCCTGGACATGCCTGCCCACATAGTGGAGGAGGCAGGGTCCCCCTGGACCATCAATAACCTTAACAGAGAGGACATGGCAGGGGCTCCAGTCTCAGAGCTACCATGATACAAAAGTCCACTGAAGTCAATGTGAATGGTATCTCCTGAGTTGTGCAGGGTGTAGCCTAGACGGAAACAGCAGGCCAGGAGACAATGGAAAATACTCAGCTCTTCCTTTCAGAGGTCAGTCCCTCCCTGGTCCTTTCAATCAAACTATGAGACCTCACCCTGGAGGTGGCCCTGACTTCCAGGGTCATAAACCACACAGGAGCTACTAAAATTTTCCCAATTCACCCAGTAATTATGTGCTGAGTGCCCACTGGTGTCAGGCCTTGGCCTGGGCTCTAGAGCCATGTCCAGAGGTCAGGATGCCTGGGTGGCCAGATCAAACCCCTTCTCCTGCAGCGTGACTCTGGTGGCCCCCTGGTATGTCAGAAGGATGAAGCCTGGACTCTGGTGGGCACTGTGTTCTGGGGCAGTAGTAACTCCATTTCTGCTATGTACGTAGGAATCACTGAGCTCATGCCCTGGCTGTGGCAGATTTTGGGAGCCAACTGAGCCCACTGGCTCTGCTCCCCATGAAGCCTTAATAAAACAGAGTGTAAGTCAGTGCTTTCTGACTCCTGTTTAGGGCCTCCAAGGCCTCATTTGTCTCCGGAACTTGGGCCTTCACTGGGTTGGACTGGACTGGATCCAGGTCAGGCTGTATAGGGGGTCTCTGGGAGGGTCTGTTTTTAGACCCCCTTCCCTCCCATTTAGGCTTGGCCTCCTCAGAGGTTAGCAAGGAAGGGCATAGGCAGGTGAAAAAGGGCCGTAACAGGGAGGGTGGGATCTGAGGAAGTAGAGCCCAGGTCAGCCTGGCTTCCTAGCCCAAGGCATTGTTACCTTCAGTGTGCTCAGGGGTCCTGGCTTTGAGAGGAGGATCCCAGGAAACTAGCCTACTCAGACCCTGGGCCCTTCTCTTTCCCAAGCCAAATAGGAGGCGCTGGCTTTATCAGCCCAAGGACTCCTGATAAGGGACGCAGGCTGTGACTGGAGGACTCAAAGAGGCCCCCCAGGTGGAGCTCACACACACATACACACACACACACACACACACACACACACGGTGACCTTCCTCTGGGCTTCAGTGAGTAGAGGCCCAGGCAGTCGGGAAGCCCAGGTTTCCCCTATCTGTTCTGGCCCAAATGCTCAGAAGCGGAGAACAGAGAAGGAGTGGGAGTAAGTTCCTGTCTCTTGCAGAACCCCACCCTATTATGATGGAACACCCTTTCATCCTCCTCCTCACCCCCATCTGGCCACCCTGCTCAGTTTCCCTGAGTGCTGCTGTTTGCCTCCCCAGTCTGTGGCTCTATGTGGGGGGCACCTCAAGCGCATACACGTTGGCCCCCTTTCTTTAGTTTTCCATTCACTCAGCCAGGTGCCTGGGTGCATTCTAGCCCTGTGGCTTTTACCTTAGTAATGCCCTACTTCAGAACTCCTGCCCCCCCATCCCCAGCCCCAGCCTGCCCTGCCACCAGGTGGATGTGGACAGTCTCCCATGTTTGTGTCCCTATGAGTCCAGATCCTGTGCTGACACACTCCCAGGACATAAGAACAGCAAGGCCTTCAAGGAGCAGTATGTCCCAAGACTCAGCTCAAAGGGGACAGACAGTCCCCTCATGATACATGACCAGGCAGAGCTGCCCACTGTGGGCTCCTGGATCCTGCTTCCCAGTCCTGGCCACAACTTGAGATTCCTTTACCTCTCCTCCCCTCCCCACCACAAGGGCCCCCTGAGGATGGCTACTGAGTTGTGAGTGGGACTAAAGGCCTTGAGGGCCAAAGGTCTGAATGTCAGGGGCTATATAGGCTTGGAATCTCCATCTTTACTCTGGCCTGCTCAGGACACCCTCAGTTCATTAGCTGACCCAGCCCTGACTGCCATGCTACTGTAGGGCCCCTTCCATCATGGGTGTGAATTGGGAGGACACTGTCCCTGGTTCTTGGCCTTGTGAAGTGTCCCTACATGTGAGAGGGGACACTGGGCACTTGGGGGTTTCTCTTGGGCTGAGTGCTGCCCAAGTGGTAGTTGTGACTTGTCTTCCTCCTCCTCAGAACAGCACTGGCTCCCTCACTATTGAATACTGGGTGGTCCTGACTGCTGACCACTGTGGGGGAGGGGTTTGTCAAGTGAGGCCTGCCTCAGGCAGCTGGAACCCCTGAAAGACTGAAAGCAGTGTCCAGATGGAAAAGGACCCAGGAAGACAAGGCACTCCTAATCTCCTGGCTTCCAGAGATCTTACCCCAGTGGCAGCTAACAACTGTCCGTAACTCCAGTCCCAGGGGATCTGACAACCTCTCTGTCCTCTGCGGGCATTGCATGACACAGGTGCACTTACCTACACGCAGGCAATACACACATACATATAAAAACAAACAAAAAAACCCAAAAAACCCGCGGCTGGAGAGCTCAGGGGTTAAGAATATTGCCTGCTCTCACAGAGGCCCCAGGTTTGGTTCCTAGCACCCTCACGGCAGCTAACAACGGCCCTAGAACCATCCAATTCCAAGGGGTCTGATGCCTTCTTCTGTCCTCCGTGGGCATTGCATGCATGTGGTACACTTACATGCATGTAAGCATATATACATACATGCATGCATATAAAAATAATTAAAAGAAAAAAACTTTGGCATGGGCTAGGGTTCAGTGGTAGAACATTGGCATAGTGTATGTGAAGTCCCGGGTTCAATCTCCAATACCAAAATGATAAGCTTGGCTCAGTTGAAAACATAGAAACTTAATTTCTATATGTGATCTTGCCTGCACCAAGGCCATTTCATCTCTGTGCTATGTGCCCTGAATCCTGGGCATCCTCTACTCAGGTCAGTCCCAACTCCACTCTGGCCCCCAAAAGGTCTGTCAGAACTTGAGTGACCAAAGGACTGTCCACCATATATCCTGCTGAGCCAGGCTATGTCTGCTTACCTCTCAAGATGCTGTCCTTGTCTGCCTGCTCAGCCAGCTCCATCACCAGCTTCCACAGGCTAAGTGCCATAGCAGGCTGAAGCAACATTACCCACAATGCTGAGTATCCCTGCATAGGAGCTTTTTGGAGTGTGAGATGGGTCTTGACTTTTTTTGGTTACAATTCCAAGCTTATTTATAAATCATAACAGTCACCTATCCTTTTTTTTTTTTTTTTTTTTTTTTTTGGAGACTGGGTATACCTGTAGCCTCAGCTGGCCTTGAATTCAGAGATTGGCCTGCCTCTGCCTCCCAAGTAATGGGATGAAAGGCAGGCAAGTGCCTGCCCAGTCTGCTTTTGCTTTTGTTTTTTTTGTTTTTTTTGAGACAGAGTCTCCCTGTAGCCCCAGCTGTCCTGGAACTATGTAGACCAGGCTAGCCTTGAACTCACAGAGATCCGCCTGTCTCTGCCTCCTGAGTTCTGGGATTAAAGGTGTGCACCACCACACCCAGCCTTAAATAATTTTTTTTTAATTATGAGAGTATTGTGCCTGCATGTATATAATAGCACCTGTGCATGGTATGCCTGTGGGAGCCAGAAGAGGTTGTCAGATCCCCAGAACTGGAGTTAGTAGTTAGCTGCCATGTAGATTCTGGGAAACACACTTGGGGCCTTCTGCAAGGGCAGGCAGTGCTCTTAACCATGGAGTCATCTCTCTAGCCCCTATTTCTCATTTATTTAAAATCCTTTGAATCAAAAATCCTCTCCTCTCTCTCTCTCTCTCTCTCTCTCACACACACACACACACACACACACACACACAAATTCACTAAACAGCAGGGCACGATGGTGCATACCTGTATACCTGCAATCCCAGCATTCAGGAGGTAGAAACAGGAGGATCAGGAACTCAAGGTCTTCCTTGGCTGAGTCTGAGGCCAGCTTGGGCTACATGAAACCCTGTCTCTCCCTCCCCCGTAAATAAAAAAGATCAAAATCCTCCAGAAACAAAGAGGAGTGCTAATAGCAACAAGGCCCTGAAAAGAGCACTGCACAGAGGAGGCAAGGCAGCCTCCCCGGCAGCCTCAAGCGTGGGCTGTGGTTCTGCAGCGGCACAGCCTCTGGCTCTCAGTGTGCACACACTCAGCTTGCGGTCTCTGCTGGGAACCTCATGGTTAGATGGGTCAGACCAAGAGGGTCACCTTCCTGCTAGCTAGCAAGAGCAAGTCTGATGTTTTTCCTTCAAAGTCCAAAGTTGTGCTGCCTAGGCCTCAACTCACCAAGGGTTCTTGGTGCTCTCTCTCTCTCACTGACAAGAACCACCAGGAACAGAAGAAAGGGGGTGGGCCCTCATCCACCCGCTGAAGATGGTAGGTCTTTTCTGTCCCTATCAGGGATATCTACCCATGCTCCTCAAAGGGCCACCTCAGAGCTCCCAGGCTGTGCTGGGCAGAGCAAGACCAGCAACAGCCCTGCTTGAGACCCAGCCCCTGCCTGGGGTGGACCTGACAGCAGCTGTCCTACAGACGGCTGTTTCCAGTGAGCTGGTGGGCCAAGGGGCCATGACTCCAATCCCCTCTGCCCCTGCAGCCCTCACGACCTCAATACAAGTTGCGTGTGGCCCTACCCTTCGTGGCCCAATGCCTTGCTTGACTTCAAGTTCTGGGGCAGCAAGACTACCATGCGCATGCAACCTCCAGAGGCCTGGGATACCGTCTGTTCTCTCTGAATCTCCCTCCTTCCCAGGGCTGGAGAAGGTCCCTGGGAAGAGCCTCTGACCAAGCTGCCACCGTGCTGCCCAGGTCACTCAGGTTAGAAGGTAGAGCTGGTGCTGCCACTGAACCTACAGCTAAGTAGCAGGCAGAACCAAGCCACTGTGCGTGCACGTCCAACTTCTCTACACTCAAACTGCAGCTGCCGTCCTGACAGGCCGCGCTCAGACCAAGCCCTCGGCCTAGGCCTTGCATCTGACATACTCCACCTTGTAGAGAAGGAGACTGCTGCCACATCTCCATGCCAGGACCAGCTCCCAGGTGCCCTGGGCCTTGGTTTTCTTCTGAAGAGACCCACCTTTCCTTCACCCTTTTTAAAGTCACTTCTGTGGGCTGAAGGTACATCTACCTTCCCATCCATGGGCCCTCTCACACACCTGTTTTTATTTTTAAAATTTTATTAAATGTAGACTATTAGTCAAATGATTGGAAAATCAATAGTGAAAAATAGTTCTTTAGGGTTTTCTCCTGGTGCAGAGAAGCAACACACCACGCTGCACTGCCTGTCACAGGGGCAGGCCAAAGGTCACAGGGAGCCCTGCGGGTGGGGCCCAGGTACCCTGGCGCTGGCCTGGTGATCCTCCCTGGCCCACAGTGCACTCTCGATGGCTCCTCGGCTTTGGCTCCTTTGAGGAGGCACCCCACATCCTGCCTTATTATAAATATGTACAGATCCCTGGACAATTAAGGGCACCAGGCCCAAGGCAGAGCTGGGGTTGCCTGACCCCAAGCCTGCAGGATGCCCACTTTCAAGACAGATACTTGGGGTAGCTCAGACCACTGCTACCCACTCCTAGCCTCCACACCCCAGCTCTCTGCACTCAGGCAGTGGCCAGGTGGCCCAGGACCCGGCGGAACTGCTGAGTGCTGTGGTCCAACTCCTTGACCCTGTCCACCATGTCCTGGGCAGCAGAGGGTGACGGGTACTGCAGGGCAGCGGCCTTGGTGGTGGCCACAATGCCACGCAGGAGGTCACACAGCAGGTTACTGTAGTGGGTCACTTGGCTGCGTACATCGGCTGCCTTGGCCTGCCGTGACAGTGTGTCCCCAATGAACACCAGCTTGTGTGCGCTGAGGATGACAAACTTGCTGTGTGCCACAAAGATCTTGGGTGGCTGGTTAGTGGCCACGGCAGTGAAGAAGGCATCTACCGCGTCAGTTAGTGTGGTCAGGTTGGCCTCACACTGCTCCAAATAGAAGAGGAGCAGTTGCCGGTCTGATGGCCCAAGGCCCCCTGTCCGTCCCGGCGCCAAGGGCTGGGCCGGCATCCAGTTGGCCAGGTCATGGTCTATGGGACGAGACACTTCCTGCTCCAGTCGCTCAAACTGTTTCAGCTGAGAGAACAGGAAAGCAGGAGCAAGGTTAGGCTTAGTCAGCAGACATGTATAAAACCAGAGCAAGCTGTGTCTGCTAGCAGGGGACTGGTTATGGGGCTTCAGGGAGTGCAGAGGAGGCTAAAGGGCATGTCAACTTTTCAAAACAACATAGACTCCATGTTAATATACATCTATTTCTATTTTAATTATTATAATGGGGGAGAGGTCTCACTGTGTAGTCTTGGCTGCCTGGAACTCACTGTGTAGATCAGGCTGGCCTCAAACTTGCAATCCTGCTTCTGACTCCTGAGCCCTGGGATTACAGGAGTATACCATGACATCTGCCTTATTTTTAATTATTGACATGTATACCCTTTCCTGAGCACTATGTGTCACACATTTTGCAAGCAGTTCACACTCTACTCACTTACTTCCAACATCATCCCAGTGAGGCAGATACTGCTACAAGCCCCATTTGGTAGCAGGGTAACCAAGGTAGGGCCAGGGCTCAGATGGGCTCTTTCTCTGTCTCCCTCTTCCACACCCGAGGAAGGGGTGATGAGATCCCTGATGGGACTGTTTTATTTTCATCTTTACTTTGTGTTGTTACTCTGAGTTTTTTTCAAACTATCTTCATAATCAGAATTGAATGTCCTTAGTATTTTTCAAAAACACCCTTGCTTACTACTGAGAAGTGATCCAAAATATGAAGAAAACTGTAGCATTATTATTTACAAGGGAAACTGGATACAATGTAAACATTCAACAACAGACATTATGTGGCCTATAAAAAGAAGTTATGAACAATGTTTGCTGCTAGGGGACACTGCTGGAGACAGAGGAGGAGTGTGACAGCTCACAAGGGTCATCTCCAGCAGGCACAGGGAGCCCTGCCGAAAGAGCTGCCGGGTGGAAAGCTGCCCCAGTCCCAGCTCCTGTGTCCGCCTGTGGGTGCCAGGACTTGTTCTCTCCTCGCACTGTTTTGTGCCCTCCGCCATGTGTACAGTACTCAAACAGTCACTTCATTCATGTATGCACAGCGGTGCCTGGGACAAGGCTGGATCTTCAAGCATGTAAAGTTAAGAGCTACAGGGCCAGCTCTGGTAACAGCTTTCCAGTGAGTCACATGAGACTCAATGGGTGGTGACAGCTGTAGTCCCAGCTACTCAGGAGGCTGAGACTGGAAGATTGATCAATTGTGCTCAGGAGTTTAAGGCCAGGCTGGGCAACATCTGAGGTTCCCAACTCTAACTAATTAATTAATTAATTAATTAATTAATTAATTAAAGTAAGCCAGAAGACAGAGCTGACTATGTGACAGGCTGGCCAGTGACTGGCTGGGGAAAGGGCAGGGCTCTGACCAGATGGGCCTGGAGCTGTGGGTCTCAATGAAAGGTGACTGCTGGGAGCCTCACCTGCTGCAGCTCCAGTTGGCCCTTTCCCTGCCGCATGATGTTGCCCTTCTCCAGAAGCTCCTTCTGGGTCTTCTCAAACTCTTCCTTCCCCTAGGAAGAAGAGACAAGAACTGGACTGAGAAGTCTGTTCTGAGACACAAGCAATGGCAAGTCCCAGGCATACAGCAAGGGCCAAGGCACCACCAGGTGGTGCTGTAAGCATGTCCAGGCTGCCACAGTGGCCACCAGGCCTAGAAAGAGGCAGCCTCCTAAGGAGCTTGGCACAGGAGGGTGCCCACGCAGAGGACAAACTCGCTCCATATGGCCATGGCCCTCCTGGCATGGCTCCTACATCAGGAGTCAGATCCAAACTCTCTGCTTAGTCTACAAGACCTAGGCACTTGGTCCCCCTGGTTGACCCTTGCACAGGCAGCCTCTCAGTCTAAAATGTTCCATCCTAAGACCACTCAACTGGCATCAAGTGTGCCAGAGGACTCATGCTGAGGTCCATTCCCACCCCACCTTGCCATTCCCCTCATTCTATTCTCTAACAGACTGGAGCTACATCTTTGCCAGAGAAGCCCAGCTCCCAAGACATTTTAGGGCCATCCTGGTTGACAGTTCAGGACTCAAGGACATGGCCATGCTGACCATCAGACCCAAGGTAGGGTATGGGAAGGGTACTGGGACTCATTTGTGACTAATCCTGGAGCCCAAATCTCTCTGACCACAAGAGCCATGTTTGTGGAAAAGGACAGGAAGTGGGTCTTCCTCAGGGTCTCTGCAGTGAGGGTGGCAATCAGAGCCCATGGGCCTGGGCAGGATGAGCACCCACCTGCAGGTGGACGTAGTCGTAATCCTCCATCCAGCCCCCCTCACTGTTCTCGTACTGTCCATCTGGAGAGTCCTGGGAGGTAAACTTAGGGGGTGAGGGCAGGGGTCGTGACTGAATGCTGCTGGCCTTGTCAGTGGGGTTGGGGTGCAGGGAGCCACCCCCCTCAGGCCCTGGGGCGAGGGCCTTGGTCCGTCTGAAGAGCAGCGAGGCATTGCCATGCAAAAAGGAGGCTAGCTGCTTGGCATCCTCAGGCACGGCCCGTGAGCAGGCCACCAGGCGGTCCAGGTCTTCAAGGGTGAACCCTGGGCCTCCCCGGCCACTGTCAAGGACCTGACCATGGACCATCAGTGTCTGGTACACATCCTCCATCTTCTGTAGCTGCCGGCTAAGTTTGGCATGCAGGGTGCGGTCAGAAGTGTGGGTGGCATTGCTCACGGCACTGCGGGCAAACTCAAGTAGCTCATGGACAGCTCCATGAACTGCGGCTACTGCAGCCTTCAGGTCCTGCACCGGAGGCTCCTGAGGTTCTGAGGTGCTACGCCAGCCCCCAGTCCCACTGGCACTGCCCACCAGGTCCAGAAGGTGGGCTACGGTGGCACTCACACCTTGCTGCAGCCGAGCCAGGGACTCCACAGCAACCTCCAGCTCCAGGGGTTCCCGGCCTGGCACCAGTACCTCCAAAGAGGATGCTGATTGGCTGCTGCGTGTGCTACCTGTGCTGGAGGCTGACAGGCGCTTGCCATCTGCTGGGGCCTCTCGCTCAGCTGGTGGGGGCACAGCATACACACCATCATCAACCACATTTCCATCTGGTAGGTCAGCAGGGAGCACCCGTTCACGAGGCACATCATACAAGGTGCCTGGGCCAGGCCGCCGCAAGCCAGGGGGAACATCATAGAGGTCAGGAGCAGGGGGTGGTACATCATACACATCCTCAGTTGGTGAGGAATCTAGAGGAGGTGCAGCAAGGATCAGTGGGTGGCGGGTTGGGTCAAAGGGCTTGGCCTTGGCAAAGGCGGGGGGTACATCATATGTCTCCTCTCGCTGCAGTGGGCCATCTGGCACATCCTTGCTCACCGATGGAGGAACGTCGTACACCTGGGGGACCAAGTGTAGTTAAGGCTGCTGTCCATTTGATCACCCCAAGAGCTAGAAGCAGGACACAAGCCACACAGACCCAGAACCCAACATGATTCTTAGCCACGATGGCCATGACTAAGACAGCTCTGGGGCCAGACGGTGGTGCTTCTCTGTGCCTGCCTATTCACCTGTAAGATGGGGAGCTCTCCCACATATCTGTTGTGAGAACTATATATGTTAATTTCTGCACTCTAACTGCAGCTGTGTAAGTGCTACCCTATCACCACTCTGCCCCACCAACACGCCTGGCACCAGTACCTCCAAAGAGGATGCTGATTGGCTGCTGCGTGTGCTACCTGTGCTGGAGGCTGACAGGCGCTTGCCATCTGCTGGGGCCTCTCGCTCAGCTGGTGGGGGCACAGCATACACACCATCATCAACCACATTTCCATCTGGTAGGTCAGCAGGGAGCACCCGTTCACGAGGCACATCATACAAGGTGCCTGGGCCAGGCCGCCGCAAGCCAGGGGGAACATCATAGAGGTCAGGAGCAGGGGGTGGTACATCATACACATCCTCAGTTGGTGAGGAATCTAGAGGAGGTGCAGCAAGGATCAGTGGGTGGCGGGTTGGGTCAAAGGGCTTGGCCTTGGCAAAGGCGGGGGGTACATCATATGTCTCCTCTCGCTGCAGTGGGCCATCTGGCACATCCTTGCTCACCGATGGAGGAACGTCGTACACCTGGGGGACCAAGTGTAGTTAAGGCTGCTGTCCATTTGATCACCCCAAGAGCTAGAAGCAGGACACAAGCCACACAGACCCAGAACCCAACATGATTCTTAGCCACGATGGCCATGACTAAGACAGCTCTGGGGCCAGACGGTGGTGCTTCTCTGTGCCTGCCTATTCACCTGTAAGATGGGGAGCTCTCCCACATATCTGTTGTGAGAACTATATATGTTAATTTCTGCACTCTAACTGCAGCTGTGTAAGTGCTACCCTATCACCACTCTGCCCCACCAACACCAGCAGCAGCAGCAGTTTCTACTCCGCAGCAAGTGCTTGGCTGGGCTTTGTGTGCTACATTTTGTTTTGCTCAGGACAATCCTATATGATTACTAGTCAGTCCCCTTTCACATTCAAAGTGTCCTGATTTAGAAGACAGACTTTATGGTCCCCTTGCTCATATTCTCTCAAAACACATTGAGAAGGCTTGACAATGGGTTATTTTCCAGCTGACAAAGCTGAGGTTCAGAAAAACACCCAGTTTCTATATCTGTCCCCAAAATAAATAAAGACAGAGATATCAGTCTCCAGTTCAGTGCATACACTCCAGTTCAGTGCATACACTCCAGTTCAGTGCATACACTCCAGTTCAGTGCATACACTCCAGTTCAGTGCATACACTCCAGTTCAGTGCATACACTCCAGTTCAGTGCATACACTCCAGTTCAGTGCATACACTCCAGTTCAGTGCATACACTCCAGTTCAGTGCATACACTCCAGTTCAGTGCATACACTCCAGTTCAGTGCATACACTCCAGTTCAGTGCATACACTCCAGTTCAGTGCATACACTCCAGTTCAGTGCATACACTCCAGTTCAGTGCATACACTCCAGTTCAGTGCCACACCTTCCACCACCCCCAGAAGACTCCGAGGCCCCAGCATTCACTGACTCCTCACCGAATGGTGGTTAGATGGTGGCAGGCCTTTCTCCACACTGGGGGGCACATCATATACATCCAGCAATGGGTCTCGGCCGTTGGGGCCTTTGACAGCCATGGGGGGGGTGTCATATACCTGTGGGGCACAAGAAAAGCTACAGTGATATAATTGCCGTGGCCACCTGGTTCAATGTGAGGAGGGGAAGTCCCTGGGAACCTCCTTCGGGCCCTTGGGCTGTGGATGCTGGGCTACCCAGGCCCTAGCTGGGCAGAGAAAATGCAGCTCTTCAAGCAAGGCCCAGGCCCTGCCCTCCCCCCTGCCTCTGACCTCCAGTATTTACCTCCTGGCCATACTGACTGGGAAGCAGTCCTCGAACAGGGGGCACATCATAGATGTCCTGGGAGCCTGGTGCCAGCAGGTGGCGTGGGATGTCGTACTCGTCCTGCTCTGGCTGGGAGGCCTCGAAAACATAGCCCTGACCCACTCTGGTGGGCACCACCACCTGGGAACAAACAGCTGACTACACCACTTGCCCTGGAAGCCAGTCCTAAGGCTTTACGCACAGGCCCTCGGGGAAACTCTGACAGGTTGGGGAGGCACACAAAGGTGGTGGTTGTGGGTTCGGCAAGGGTGGGCTCAAAGATACCACTTCTCATTCCTCATGCATTCTCTGAACTTTCTGGAGTGAAATGCAGTGCTTGGGGAATAATAGTTAGACCCCTAGGTTTTGTTTAGAGCTGTCTGGTTCTGGGCCAGGGAAACAGAAAGTCTTCACAGCTGAGTGACCCAGTAGATTATACAGAGCAGGGTACACGTACACAGATGTACATTATACACAGATGATGGCATGAGCAGAATAAGGGGCTTGGCTCCAGAGGCACTGCCAGGGGGGCAAAGGGTCAGCTTGCACTGGAGTCCCTAGTCCAACAGGACCAGAGGCTTTATGCAAGGCCTCCTATGTCATTCCTGTTTGACACCTCCCTGCATTAGAAGGGCTGGTTCAGCAAGGGAATGACTTGACCACAGTACCAGTCACCTCCAGACTCTGGGGGTAGAAGGAATACTAGGCTGGGCCTAGAGGAGGTGGCCTGGCAGAGTAGCAAGCAACCTTCCCTTGCCCATAGCATGCCAAAGTGAGGCTCCTGAGAATAACCTCAGACATTTCTTGGGGTTTTGTTGTTGCTGTTTGTTTTTTGAGACAGGGTCTCCCTTTAGCCCCAGTCGGCTTGGAACTTGCTACAGACCAGGCTGGTGTAGAACTCACAGAGTTCCTACTGCTTCTGCCTCCCGAGTGCTAGGATTAAAGGCCTGCACCGTTTTCTAAGCAGATAGCCAGGACTGGCTTGGAAGGTCAGCTACTGATTAAAGGGAACTAACTGAAGGCTGGGATTAAAGGCGTGGTGGTGGCAGAGGCAAGTGGATCTCTGTGTGTTCGAGGCCAGCCTGGTCTACAGAGCAAGTTCCAGGCAGCTGGAGCTACAGGGAGACCCTGTCTCAAAAAGACCAAAAACAAACAAACAAACAAAGGGAACTGTAACTAGAACCACAACCCTATGCTCTTAGCACCCAAACCATGACCTGCCTTGGGGTCACTGGTTATGGGGGGGGGCAGCCCCTTTGTCTTCAGGGCCTTGACCCTGGCCTAGGGTTCATGGCAGTAGGCCACAGCAGCAAAGGCATGGCAATGTACAAAGGGTAGGCAGGGATGGGGGTCTACCTTGGGATGCTCAGACCTCATCTGATCCCAGACCTTGCCTTGCTGTCTCCTCACAGCAGCATCCAGCCTAGGAAGGATGGGGGTGTGCCATGCTGCCTCCCTTCTACAAGACTCTCCAGCCAGGCGCAGGGCAGCCTCTCCCACAGGGCTCCCTGTTCAGCCAGGCTTCTCCAAAGAAAGGCCTTTTGTTTCCTAATCAAAGGGGATGTCTGGGACAGGGTTGAGTCAGGGCCTCCAACACACATACTCTCCCTCCTTCAGGGCTTAACACCCTAGAACCCCACCTAAGCCCCCAGCAGGCATGCACAACCCCCCTCCCAGGACATGGTGGCTTTGGTGGACGCAGACCTGGCAGAGCCTCCTAGGCAGCACAACCAAGCCAGGCAGTTGACATTCAGGCCAGCTGGGCTTCTGAGCTGCCTCTGGCAGAAAGCCTGGCAGGGTGGCATGTGCCACTGCCAGGGGCTGAAGGGTCTTCTCTGTGGGGTGTCCCCATCCACCAATACCAGGGCCTGAGGGTGGATTACAGCTGCCTCTCCAGACTCATCTCCCTGCTCAGGCCTCAGACTTGAGTCTCCTCCAGGGCTATTTTTAGATGCTAGACTCTGCCAATGGTAGATCGGCTGGGGCTAGAGGGACGTGGCAGGTTGGACAGGCCTGAGGGTAGGCCTGCAGCTTCTCTGGACCCATGGCCTCCCAGGTAAGGACCAAACCCAAATGAGCAGACAGCACACCCCTCAGACAGCAGTAAGCCAGGGAGACTATGCATCCTGCAGCCGTCTGCGCCCATCTGGGACCCATGTAGACAGGCTGCAAGCATAGGAGAGGGCTCTCACTGCCAAACCCAGAGAGGTCAGTCCCAGGGCTAAAGGGCAGTTCCTACTCCTACTGTTGAGTCAGGTGACAGTAAACAATCATATTGGCTAGCAAATGTTTTCTACTAGGAAAATAGGACAAGTGAGAAGCCAGCAGGGAGAAGAGAAGCTCGTTAGGGAAATGGACTCTCCAGAGAGCTGCTGAGCCCTGCTAATCACAGGCCATACTGCTCTGCACCTGAGGCCTCATTAGCAGGACCTGGAGGCCCCTGGGAGTAGGGGGACAGGACATAGCCAGAGCCTGGGAGGGGACAGTAGAGACAGACAGAGACATCCTAGGCTGGGCACAAGAGGGCTGCTGTTCTCCCCTCCCCTTTTCTCCCCTCCAGGTATCTAGGGAGAGGGAGACTGAATTCAGAAGCATATCCCAACAGTCAGCTCCAAATAGGGATTAAACTTCCAGGGTAGTCCTGGCTCTCTAGGGACCAAGGCAGGCTCTAAGCAGCAGGAGTCAAGTAGGGGTAACAAAGACAAGGGGTATCCCTCCTGGCTGTGCAGTGTGTTGGGGCTCCACCCCTCTAGATAACTTGGCCACCTGATTCTCCTGCTGCAAAAAGGAGAGCATCCCACTAGCCAAGGCCAGCTGCCAGTTCAAGTGCTCAGTCCAGCCCCCCTCCCATCCAGGAAATCTCCTTTTCCTCCTCTAGGAAAATGGTGTATCACAAAAATATAATGGGGGGCTGGAGAGATGGCTCAGCAATTAAGAACACTGGTTGTTCTTGCAGAAGACCCGGATTCGAATCCCAGCACCCGCATGGCAGTTAACAACTGTCGGTAACGCCAGTTCCAGGGGATCCGACAGCCTCTTCTGTCCTCTGCGGGCAGTGCACAACACGGGTGCACTTACCTACATGCAGGCAATACACGCATACACATATAATTAAAAAAAAAAACTAAACATATATATATAATGGGATCAGACAGGTGACCTACTATCTTGCCCAGCACCACATCAGAAGCCCTTTACTGGTCAGGAAGCTTGGGAGAAGGAAGAGTTTTCCAGTTATGACTTAGCTCACACACACCGGCCCCAGGCAGACTGCAGCTCCTGACCCAGGTAAGTTCTTTCAGACGCCTTACATAGATGCCTTCCCTTTTGGGGAAGGGAAGAGCCTGACGTTTAGAGCCTCTGCCCCTCAGCTTCCTGGTGCCCATACCTGGCCTAGACCCTGACCTTGCTTTCTCCAGCCATATACCAGATGGCCACTGTTCCAGAGGTCCAAGTTCTCCTAGCCCCAGCTTTGTTACCCCCACAGTAGTAGGACCCTCCTACCCACAGGTAGGGCTGCCTTCTCAGTACAGCCAGCTATGACCCTGGAGCGAGGGGTCTTAGTTTCAGACACTGGAGGGGAGGCCCTAAGGCCTCTGAAGGCAAGACCTTGAAATGCGGGCGCAGACCTGCACACCAGGTATTCATCACCACGCTCTTTGTAATAAAAACAGCAGCAGCCAGGCATGGTGGCGCATGCCTTTAATCCCAGCACTCGGGAGGCAGAGGCAGGTGGATCTCTGTGAGTTCAAGGCCAGCCTGGTTTACACAGTGAGTTCCAGGCCAGCTGAGACTACAGGGAGACTCTGCCTCAAAAACACCAAAAAAAAAAACAACAAAAAAAAAAAACCAAAAAAACCACGAGCAATCAGAGACCACTTCCAAGGAAGGCAGCTACACAGCAGCAAAACCGGAGCAGCAATACCAGTCAGTCTTGGGGGGGAAATTTAATAACCAAGAAAATGCTTTTGGTATGTTATGTTGGATTTACAACTTCAAAATGCAAAAATCATGTACACAATCACAGTACTCAGGAGGCCAAGGCTTCAGGGGAATTACTATGGGTTTCAGAGCCAGCCTAGGCTATATATAGTAAGGTCCATGCCAACCTGAGCTACAGAGAAGATTCTGTCTCAAAAAAAAAAAAGTACATATACAAATCAGCAAAAGACAAATAGAGCATGCTAGACAAAATAAGCCAACATTTCCCAGTGATTATCCCTTGATTGGGGAATTTATCTCTAGACAGTCCTCATACATTATGCATTTCTTTGACAAACAGGCACTGCTTCCTTGTTCATAAAATAAAAGCAGAGGCAATCACAATCAAGGCTGTCCAGCCCAGAAATGATGTGGCTTTTTAGGAGAGAACACAGGGCTTCCCTTCCTGGGCTACCAGTCAGAGCAGAGGCCTGGGGACACCAGTGTGGGCAGTTCTACCAGCAGGTTGGGACAGTTGGGGGCACAGGTGGGGGGCCTCTGGGGAGAGCGCAGGCCCCTGGTTGGCTCCTGAGGCTTCCCTTGCCCCAGGAGACCAGCTGACCCAGGATAAGGGGTGGGGCTGATGGGGGGAGTGGATCAGATGTGGCATCCGTGAGTGATGGCTGGGACAGGTTCAATGGCCAGGTGCTGCTCTGCTGCCTCCTACAGGATAGCTGACAGGGCCTCAATGGCAGGCTTCTGCTATCTACTTTTCTCTGGTCAAATGGCTCAAAGTACAGGTAAGGCAAAAAGAGGGATCCAGTGACCTAGGGACCTCTGTGGTCAGACCTGTGTGCCAGTGTCCATGAAATCTCATCCTCTGCCTGCTCATGGCTCCTAGCCAGGTTAGTTCCCAAATTGCTCTGTGGGCAAGGCTAGGTGACACTACCTGCTTTCTAGTTGGTAACAGACAGGTCTCTGGGTAGCTTTGAAGACAGGCTCATGTGCCATGGCTGAGAGTCCAGTTGGTCACTGTCTCTCCAAACACAGATGGCTCTAGACGTGGTCAGAACATGAAGCTGACTTGTCAGAGCATGGGCTGTTCTTTTAAGGGCTGCTGTGCCCATCATAGCTGGCTGTTTCTACCAGGGCCTCTGAGGTACCTGTCTCACTGTGGTATCCCTGAGCACAAGCCATGCAGCTGGGACAGGGTTGGCTGTCATGGTGCTTCCTGGTGGTGTGGGTTAAGTGTTGGGTCATTGAGGGTGACTAGAGTGGAAGGGCAGGCATAGGGGTGACAAGGAGAGCTAGACATGGCAACTCTACCCTCAAGGTCTGGAGGATACCTCCTCTTCTTCTGGGCCCAGAAACTCTGTTCCCCAGCTCTTGAAAGGGCTTTGGCACTGGAAACACAGACCAGCTAAAGGTAAGGAAAAATTGCTCTCAGCTCAGCATGAAGTGGGGGGTCGCCTTCCATACAGTTGGGTGGAACATGGACCAACAGGATTTAAGAAGCAATCTATGCAACCTCCAGGAAGGATCCTTAGAAAAGGCAGTCCCAGGGCTGGAGAGATGGCTCAGTGGTTAAGACACTGCTGTTCTTGCAGAGGACCCAGGTTCGATTCCCAGCACCCACGTGGTAGCTAACAACCATCTATAATTTCAGTTCCAGGGGATCTGATGCCCCTATAACTGGAGTTAAGGACATTTGTTAGCCATCTGTTAACTGCTGAGGCATCTCTCCAGTCCCGTAAAGTAATTTTTTATTTTATTTTATTTTTTTGGTCTTTTTGAGACGGGGTCTCCCTGTAGCCCCAGCTGTCCTGGAACTCGCTATGTAGACCAGGCTGGCCGAGAACTCACAAAGATCCGCCTGCCTCTGCCTCCCAAGTGCTGGGATTAAAGGCATGAGCCACCACACCCGGCAGGTAAAACATTTTTGAAAGAAATAAAAAGGCTTTTGCTTCCTGGGCTGCATAGCCTCCATGTCCTGGTGCCAGCACCTTTCCTGGGGTTTATACTGAGCTCAATATTGCATAACTGTATTAATTCAACTGTGAACCTAAAAATTTACAGCCACTTGTGAAAGAGATGTACTCTTGCTCTGGAGTGTGTTACTGAATACTGAATGTGGTAAAGCTGTAATGAAATGCTTCTTCTGATCATGTGGTTATTAGATTTTAAAGATGAATAAAAGAAAAAGCAGCCTTTTATCCCTTCTTTCTCTTTTCCTGACAGCCAGAGAGCAGACCCAATGGTCAGATCTCAAGCCATCCCATGTTAGTCCTGGCCTCCTCACCTCCAGACGTGGTTTATGACTGGCTGTCTTTCTGATTTCTCCCCTTTACGTCATCACTCAAGTCTTACAACCGTCTTGTCCTGGGCCACCAGCTCTGTGCTCTGCTGCACTCTCCACTCTGGTCAGAATAATTTGACCTGGACATGTACTGGGGCAGGTCTCTCCTTCTCAAAGCCCTACACCTCAGTTCAGGCATCAGACCCCCAAGTTTGTCCCTGGCCTGTTACTCTGGCTTTTCCTGCTCAGCTGGAATGCAGGACACTTCTCCATACCCCTAGGCCTGTCACAGGTTGTAACCTGTGGCTAACATTCTCCTATTCAGGGTGGCCTGCTAAAGGCACCCTTTTCCTCCAAGGCCAGCTCCATGTCCCCTATTTACCTGTATGCACCAGATAAGTGAGAATGCTTCCCCAGACACCTCCTTTCTTGACCTCAGACTCAATGCATAGCTACTGCTGGAGTATGGGGACTGTGCTTTGGCCAGGTCCTGCTGGGCCCAGCACCAGGGCCTGGCTAACCCCATGGGTTGCACAGCTGTACCAAAGTGGCCTTACCTTTGCCGGTGGCTTTGTTCCTTCCCAGCTGCGGGTATCCATGGATGGGGGGACCTGGTAGATGTCATGCCCTATGCCAGCAGAAGGTGGTACCTGGTAAATATCCTGAGCAGGACTTCCAGGCCCTGGGGGTACCTGGTAAAGGTCTGTGGCTGGGCTGGGAAATGGGTGATGGGGTGTCTGCTTTGAGAATGTGCTCGTCTGCTTGGCTGGGGGTGACTGGAACTGTGGGCTGGGCCCAGGGGCTTGGTAGAGTCCTTGCTGAGCCTTGCTGGGAGTAGGTACCAGATAAACACTGTCAGGCTGGGACTGGTATGCAGTTGGGAGCATGGGGGTATACTGGGAAGCTGGGGGCACCGAGGCATTGAGCCCCTGGGGGAGGCCAGGCTGGGGTTGGGGTGGGGTGGCAGGAGGGCCTGGACCAGGTCCCGCTGGCTTCTTGTCGTACATGCCGACCAGGATCTTGAGGCGATTCCCAGGCACAATGCCCTGGCGCCCATGCAGTGAGCAGAGCCACCATCCATCCAGGCCCTGTGTGTCCCGCTCCAGCACCGTCATGATGTCGCCCTTTCGGAAGGAGAGCTCATCTGGGGACTCAGCTACGTTGTCATAGAGGGCTTTGGCCAGCACATTCTGGGGAGAGAGGACACAGGCAGGAATGAAAGACAGGAGGATGGGCCTCACACAACTCCCACCCACTCCAGGATCAGTAGGTACCTATGCTCTCAATGTCTCTGCCTGTCTGCCAGCAGAAAAGCCCAGCTGACCCAGTGTGTCTTTCAACTGAGCTGGAGGCCCTCAAATCCTCTCCACAGTAGAAGCCATCATCAACGCTGCAGAGATGGCTCTCAATATGCCACTAAACTATTCCTAAGGTCATGCAACAGTATATACCAGGAAGGCCAGGAATGGACATGGAGACCAATGAGGACCTCAATTGACCCAAGAAACTTAATTTGGCAAAAACCACAGATTCTAGCTGGGAGTGGTGGCAGACATCTTTGATCCCAACATTAAAGAGGCAGAACAGGCAGATCTCTGTGAGTTGGAGGCCAGCCTGGTCTACACAGCAAGTTCCAGGCTAGCAAGGGCTACATAGTGAGACTGTTTCAAGAAAAATCCCCCCTCGCAAAAAAAACAAAAAAACAACAACAACAAAAAAAAAACAAAAACCAAAAAACCCACAAAGCTGGGTGTGGTGGCATAAGCCTTTAATTCCAGCACTTGGGAGGCAGTCTATAAGATCGAGCCCAGCCTGGTCTACATAGCGAGTTCCAGGTCAGCTGGGGCTACAGGGAAAGCCTGTCTCAAAAGACCAAAAAACCAAAACAAAAACAAAAAGCAAACAAATCCACCACAGCTTCTTAAGATAAAAACACTGAAAAAAGTGGAGAAAAATCTAAGTTCATCTACCAAAAAAACAGTAATTGAAAAACTTCAAATGTTCCCTTAAAGCTGTGAAGAAAACCAGATGCGCCCCCACCCCCCCTTCCAGCCCTGGGGCTCAGATCCCTGCTGCCCTGGACAGTGCAGTTTGCCAAGAGAAAGAAAATGATGGAGTGGGGGACAGCTACACATACCACGGGGACAAAATGATCATCGTCTGCAGAACACATGATCACCCATGTGCCCTGATCAGAGCACACAAATGATCCGAACTAGGAATTGAGAAATGTCACATCAAGAGCACAGGACAGACATCTGAGAACTCACTGTGGAACAACTGGACAAGTGTGGAGAAGAGAAAATGTTTAAATTCTGTCAAAGAACTCAAGGAAAAACTTGATTTTTTTTTCTTTTTGAGACAGGGTCTCCCTGTAAGCCCCAGCTGGCTTGGTACTTGTCATATAGACCAGGCTGGTCTTGATCTCACAGAGATCAAGTGCTGTAATTAAAGGCACGTGCCACCATGCCTGGCCAAGGAAAAACTTAAATGCAGGGAAAATGTACCAAGTTCTGGTAGGATGACCTAACACTATAAAAACCTTCATTTGCCCAAGCTGCTTAGTACATCAGCCCACCTGATCCATGGTTTCACTTTCTGTGGTTTCAGTTAGTTACCCATGGTCAACCATGGCCCAAAAATATTAAATGGAAAATTCCAGAAATAAATAATCCATAAGCTTTAAATTACATAAGGTTCTGAGACAAGTGATGAAGCTTCACGCGATTCTATTCCATTCTCCCTAGAACTGAATCACTCTCCTGTCTGGTGTATCCACACTGTGTATACTACTTGTTTGCTGGTTACTTGGTAGCCATCTTGGTTATCAGATCCACTGTCAGATATTGCTGTGCTTATTATGTTCAAGTAAGCTACATCTTACTTAATAACCGATCCAAAGCACGGAAACAGCTTATAACATCTGCCAAAGAGAAGCTATAAAGGTGCTTCTGGTAAGTAAAAGCTGAAAGCTAACATCTTATTGTAAGATCAACATAACTGTTATCACAAGATGCTGTAATTGTCCTGTTGTCATTCATTTCTTAGCATGCCAAATCCATAAATTAACTATTATAGATGACCTTGTATTGAAAACAAAAAACATAGTATACATAGGGTTCAATACTATCTGAAGTTTGAGGCATCCTCTAGGAGTCTTACAATGTACCCCCTGAAAATATGAAGGAAACAGTGTGAATTCACTATATTTTAATTCTAATTTATAATAAAAATGCCATAGGCTTTTTTGTTGTTGTTGGATTTTTGTTGTTGTTGTTTCTGAGGAATATAACCAAAGGAAAGAAACTCTTCTAGAATGAAACGGAGGCATAGAGGTCAATAAGTCAGTTCTGAAAGGCACAGCTGGGTACTCTTTCCCAGCTGCAAGGACAACTCTAAGTGTGAAGCAAGGGGGAAAGGCTATCACTGTGTGAAGGAAGCCATGTGGACATTGATCTCCCATTATAAACAAGGGCATCTGAAACTCAAATGCTAAAGGCCCAATGCTAGGGCAACCAAGGATTTGGAGAAGCTCCTGCAGGCAACAAGGAAAAGAGAAAACCCCACAGCATATGAAGCTTTCCTTCAAGGAAAATCAAATGGCCAGGACCTGCTGACAGATGCTCAGAATTTTGGTGAGTAGAGACACAGAAGACTCATGCCAAACGTCCTTTGGGTGTCCTGGTATTTAAGCAAAGGGAAAGCAGTACCTCCCACCTTTTCTGGAGCTCTTCTCAACTATCACAACCATCCTGAAGCAGGCACTGCTATCTCTTTTCTACAGTGGGCAGATCCTCCCCGAGCAGGAACTTATACTTCATATGGCCCAGGAGCCAAGCAGCCTGTGCTGGGTGGAGCTTGGTGGGGCCATATGACTTGAGACAGGTGGACAACAGTATGGGCAGACAGGAAAGAAGACCCAAGAGTCAGGCGGGGATGCTCCACAGTCTGCTACCATCACTTGAGCAGTCCCACTGTTACTGACCCCCTTGTCCAGGAGCTGGGCTCAAAGATGGCAGAGGGGCCAGGTAGTAAGGGAGGAGCCTGGGCTGGATGTGGCTGGGGCTTCTGGTCCCAGGGCAGCAGAAAACTGTCTGCCTCAGCAGGAGCCTCAGGCCTGAACCCAAGGGAAGCCAGGTTCCACAGGGAGTTTTATGCCTAGCAAAGGCTGGCAGAGTCCCCTTGAGGCAGAGCTAGGCAATTAAGCAGGTCAGATGCATCACTGTGGGCTCCAGCCAATCCCTTATCCTGACATCAATTCTGAGTGTCCTACTAAGTCCCTCCTAAGTCTCCTGGGTCTAAAGACTTGGAAATGGAACCTGGGCCCTAGCTATTAGCTGTGTGACCTTGCCCATTTCAACTCAAGAAGTAAAACCATCCTCTGGCCAGGTATGGTAGATAGTACATGCTTACAATCCCAGCACTTGGATGGTGGGGCTGGAGAATCAGGAATTCAAGGTCATCCTTAGCTACACAGTGATTTCAAGTCCTCAGCTAATGAAATCCCATCTCAGGAAACCAAAAATAAACCAACCAACCAACAACAAAAACAAACAAACCCCCCAAAATACCACCATCCTCCAAAGAATCAAATAGGAGTAGGAATTCCAGGCAGCAGAAAGGACCATGCTCTTAGGGTAGAAATCCAAAGTAGGCGCTGAAGCTCTGAAGTGGAGGAGTCCCAGGACCCTCTGATTTGTCTCTCAGGTCTACTACACTGCTGTTAGAGAGGCACTGGATGGAAGAGAGGCCTCGGGAGTTATCAGCTGGCAGCTCACTTCTCCAGGGCAGCTTGAAGCTCTAGCCCCACCCAGAAAAAGGGGAGGCAGGGGAGCTGGGAACCAAAAGGAACAAGACCCAGGCAGGCAGCACAGGGAGGGCAGAGCCCTGCTATAGTTACTGAACCCTTCCATGCCATGGTTACAGAATTAAAAGTGCACTGAAGAAGCTGGGCACAGCAGAGCACACCTGTATTCCCACTCGCACAGCAGAGTACACCTGTACTCCCAGCACTCAGCAGAGCACACACCTGTACTCCCACACACACAGCAGAGCACACCTGTACTCCCAGCACTCAGCAGAGCACACACCTGTAGTCCCACACACACAGCAGAGCACACACCTGTACTCCCACACACACAGCAGAGCACACCTGTACTCCCAGCACTCAGCAGAGCACACCGAAGGACAACTCTAAGTGTGAAGCAAGGGGGAAAGGCTATCACTGTGTGAAGGAAGCCATGTGGACATTGATCTCCCATTATAAACAAGGGCATCTGAAACTCAAATGCTAAAGGCCCAATGCTAGGGCAACCAAGGATTTGGAGAAGCTCCTGCAGGCAACAAGGAAAAGAGAAAACCCCACAGCATATGAAGCTTTCCTTCAAGGAAAATCAAATGGCCAGGACCTGCTGACAGATGCTCAGAATTTTGGTGAGTAGAGACACAGAAGACTCATGCCAAACGTCCTTTGGGTGTCCTGGTATTTAAGCAAAGGGAAAGCAGTACCTCCCACCTTTTCTGGAGCTCTTCTCAACTATCACAACCATCCTGAAGCAGGCACTGCTATCTCTTTTCTACAGTGGGCAGATCCTCCCCGAGCAGGAACTTATACTTCATATGGCCCAGGAGCCAAGCAGCCTGTGCTGGGTGGAGCTTGGTGGGGCCATATGACTTGAGACAGGTGGACAACAGTATGGGCAGACAGGAAAGAAGACCCAAGAGTCAGGCGGGGATGCTCCACAGTCTGCTACCATCACTTGAGCAGTCCCACTGTTACTGACCCCCTTGTCCAGGAGCTGGGCTCAAAGATGGCAGAGGGGCCAGGTAGTAAGGGAGGAGCCTGGGCTGGATGTGGCTGGGGCTTCTGGTCCCAGGGCAGCAGAAAACTGTCTGCCTCAGCAGGAGCCTCAGGCCTGAACCCAAGGGAAGCCAGGTTCCACAGGGAGTTTTATGCCTAGCAAAGGCTGGCAGAGTCCCCTTGAGGCAGAGCTAGGCAATTAAGCAGGTCAGATGCATCACTGTGGGCTCCAGCCAATCCCTTATCCTGACATCAATTCTGAGTGTCCTACTAAGTCCCTCCTAAGTCTCCTGGGTCTAAAGACTTGGAAATGGAACCTGGGCCCTAGCTATTAGCTGTGTGACCTTGCCCATTTCAACTCAAGAAGTAAAACCATCCTCTGGCCAGGTATGGTAGATAGTACATGCTTACAATCCCAGCACTTGGATGGTGGGGCTGGAGAATCAGGAATTCAAGGTCATCCTTAGCTACACAGTGATTTCAAGTCCTCAGCTAATGAAATCCCATCTCAGGAAACCAAAAATAAACCAACCAACCAACAACAAAAACAAACAAACCCCCCAAAATACCACCATCCTCCAAAGAATCAAATAGGAGTAGGAATTCCAGGCAGCAGAAAGGACCATGCTCTTAGGGTAGAAATCCAAAGTAGGCGCTGAAGCTCTGAAGTGGAGGAGTCCCAGGACCCTCTGATTTGTCTCTCAGGTCTACTACACTGCTGTTAGAGAGGCACTGGATGGAAGAGAGGCCTCGGGAGTTATCAGCTGGCAGCTCACTTCTCCAGGGCAGCTTGAAGCTCTAGCCCCACCCAGAAAAAGGGGAGGCAGGGGAGCTGGGAACCAAAAGGAACAAGACCCAGGCAGGCAGCACAGGGAGGGCAGAGCCCTGCTATAGTTACTGAACCCTTCCATGCCATGGTTACAGAATTAAAAGTGCACTGAAGAAGCTGGGCACAGCAGAGCACACCTGTATTCCCACTCGCACAGCAGAGTACACCTGTACTCCCAGCACTCAGCAGAGCACACCTGTACTCCCACACACACAGCAGAGCACACCTGTACTCCCAGCACTCAGCAGAGCACACACCTGTACTCCCACACACACAGCAGAGCACACCTGTACTCCCACACACACAGCAGAGCACACCTGTACTCCCACACACACAGCAGAGCACACCTGTACTCCCAGCACTCAGCAGAGCACACCTGTACTCCCAGCACTCAGGAGGCTGAGGCAGGAAGATTATGAGTTTGAGGCTACCTTGGGCTCAAACATTTCCCACTCCCCCTAAAAAAACACACAAAGGAAAAATAAATTTTGCCACCATTTTGCCTGTTACTTTGTATGCTAATTTAAAAAACACTTACCCAAGAAAACAGTGAGCTACCTCCTAGGCTCTGGGGCAGACAGCTATAGTAGCTTTAGAGGCCAGAACACCCCAAAGGAGCAGGAGGGGCAGAGACTGCCCCACAGCCCACCAGGGCTTAGAGCCCCCATCCCTAAGCTACAGGCAAGAGAAGCAAATTTCCCAAATATGGCCTTCAGCCTGCCTCCAGGACTCACATCCCATCAGGGGGCAGGACACAAGGCCCACCCTCCTTCAATGACCCCAGAACATAGATAGAGTGGCCTGGCTGGGTCCCCCAGCCCTTGCTCTGGTGACCACAGGAAGTGCCAACAGAGTGAGTCACAGGGAAATTCCCTCCAGCCAAGTCAGAAGGGGGTGGGAGTGTAGGCAGAAGGGCCTGCCCCTATGAGTCCCCTCACCTCTTATGGGACTGCAGCCCAGGAAAGGCTCACAGAGGGGCCCCATGGGCTGGGCATAAAGGCCAGAGGGCTCTGCTGAGGACAAGGGTCAGTGAAGGAGCCAGGCAGGAGAGGAAATGCCTGGCCCAGGTGAGCAACTTGGGGATTCTGGCCTCCCAGAACTGCTGAAGTATAAGCTTATGAGTGCCTTGGCCAAGTACGTCTTGGCCAAGTGCAGCTGTAACTGTATAGTCTAGGACAGCCAGAGCCAGGCTGGGAAGCACCTCATAGGCTGGGCATGTGGCACCAAGTGCCTAGCACCAGGAGTTCCTTTGCCTGAATCAGCTGCTGTGCTTAGCCAGAGTCCCTGCAGCAGCCTCTTCCCTGCTCAACCCAAGTCCTGAGCACCACTAGTGCCTGATATATCAACTTCTCAGCTGGCCAAGCACAGGCCCTTTCAGCCTCTCTGACTCCCTATCTACTCAAGGCCATAGTGCTCCTTCCTTCTCTGAAGTTAATAAGCAACAGCTCATCCCCAGACCAGGGTCAAGCTCTCCCTCCTACTGCGGTGTGACCTTGGGTAAGTCCCTTTTCCCCTGCTAAGATGACAGACCTGGCATCACAAGGTTTTTCTTTTATTAATAAAAGATTCCTGTAGCTCCTGCTCTTTCAGGAACTCTTCAACATAGTGTACACGGGCTGGGCATGGTGGCACATCCCTGTAGTCCCAGCTCTCAGGAGGCAGAGGCAGGCGGGTCTCTGTGTGTTTGAGGCCAGCCTGGTCTACACAGTGAATTCCAGACCAGTTGGGGCTACAGGGAGACCCTGTCTCAAAAAAGGCCAAAAAAAACAAAAACAAAAACAAACCGCAAAACAGTAAACACCTGTGCTCTTGAGACCCTGTGAGCACAGGGCTTACAACTGCAATGGGTCAAAAAGGCAAGGACGGGGGTGTAACTCAGCGGTAGAGCACTTGCCTGGTTCATGTGAGGCCAAGGGTTCCACTCCAACTTCTGAAAGTAATTATTTGCAAAGATGGAGGGGAGAGTAGGGTGTCAAAAATAATGAAAGACAAGGCCTCTGCAAAATAGCCTCTCCCAAGGAAGCAACACTGTAGCAGGAGTACAGGCCGAACAAGGGCAGGACTCAAGATGCTGGAGCAGGGTCAAGGATGGAAGAGAGGTTTGTGACTATGGGGTGGCAGGTAGGCAGAGGCTGGTCATGCTGTAGGATTCCATGGATGATTCCTGGATTGTCCCATGCCAATAAATGTCACCCAAACAATGGCTTTCCACAGCCAGATAAGCTTGGATGGGTGAAAGTCCACACCAGCCTGAGTGTTCCTGCTCTTGACATGCTCCCAGTCTCTAGTCATCTCCCATGGGACTCTGTGCTTGGAAGATCACAGGAACTCTGTCATGACCCAAGCTGGAGGAGCAGTCTCTCCCAAGGCCACTTTCCCAGCCTCCTTCACTGCTGGGCAGTCGTGTGGTCCATGGTATCCAAAATCCTATTCTTCTACCCCAAGTTCACAATCAAGACAACTGGGACCTCAGAGGGGTACACAGCCAGGGCACCACTGTCTGTCCAGGCAATGCTGCCAGCCATGTCCAAGGTACCACAGAGGCTGCTGCCTGGCTGCCTGACTTGACAGTCTCTGGTCACCTCAATCTTGTCTCTGGGAACCCCTCTGCTGCGTCCTACTCATAGAGAACTCAATCTGACATCACTCTCCTCCTTCTCTAGGAAGGTTCAGTGGCCATCTGAGGGCACCCATGTCCCCTTTTGACCACTTCACATACCAACATTCCTTGTCACTGCTCAATTCGTGCCCCTGACCCAAGCACAGGAGGTACAAGTCAATCCTCAGTAGAACCCTTGGTACTAGAGCACCAGGCCTGTCTGCAGTGCCCTGCCGAGAGGCTGGGGCTAAGGAGCCCCAGCCTGAAGCCAGTGCTCCCCACTCCACACAACATCCTTGTTGTTGCACATGGGAGCTGAGAGGGCTGCCCGATAGGCCCTGTCTGGCTTTGAGAATGGCCCTCATTGTGTCCTGGGTCCTGTGGAAGCTTCAGATCCAACTGGACCAAGTTAGACTGAGATGCAGCTCAGCAGAGGGAGAACTGCTGCAGTCCATGGTGATTCTCCTCCATTCCAGCTGCCTCAGGGAGTCCTGGAGGTGTTATAGGACTCCCTGAACCCTGACACTAGGGTAGGGTGCAAGTTGGTGGCTCCAAGTGCTGAGGGGGAGAAGACACCGCAGTTTCCTCGCCACAGAGTCTTCAAGCAGGCCAGCCTAGGCCAACTGATCAAAGAACCCCTGAAGGAAGGCCTAGTTCCACATCTGGTTCACCCTCATTTATACAGCGAACATGTTCTCAGTAGCCATCCGCCCAAAGCGGAAGCCAGGGGAAACAGAAAAGGGACATGGTAACACAATAACTGATAGGTTCCTAATGACAAGAAAATAGTGCATTTACCTCAGGCTAGAGGCTGAGCTCCTTCCCCACCATTATCATCTCACTTCATCCTCAAAAATGACCTGAGGAAACCCTAGGATTATATTTGCCTTACAGAACCGGAAATGGAGGTTCAGAATAGGAACCTGTCTTACCCAGGGTCACAGACACAGGAAGCAGCAGAGGCAAATCCAGGGCCCTGAAATAAAGTGAAGCTGGGAATTCTGGGGAAATGGCAATGCTTAGGAGTTATTCCAGAATCCAGGAGTGTTAATTTCAGGGGCTGTTTTATCCTGCCTTGTCCTACCCTCAATGCACACACGCCGACACCCACCCCAAGCACAGAGCCTCACACACAGCAGGCACTAGGGAAACACTGGCTCCCTTCATACTCAGAACCACTGCAAACATGGGCCAAGTTTATTTCTGGGATATTCTGTTTGCTTGTCCCGAAGAGTCCCCAGTGGCCAATGGATATAGGCCCAGTGAATGTCTACCCAACTGGCAGTAATACTTACTATCCCTCCTCACTTATGCCTGGAGAGACAAGCAGCCACAGACCCACCTGACCACCCTCATCCCGATCCAGGATCCAATGGGGCTCTGAGAAGACAGCGCTTCTTCCTCCCTTGTCCTCATGTCCAGGGTAGAACTCAAAGACAAGCCAGCCTTAGCAGCATCTTGCCCCAGCATTCCCATGGACAACTGAGTGGCCAGTTCAAGTCCTTAGTACTCAGCTGACAGGGAGCAACAGTGTGAGAACCAGAGCTCAAAATGGCCTGTGGACAAGTACCACATTCCAGAGTCATCCCAAAGGGATGGCACAGCTCCAGTCCTGCCTTCCTCGGGAGTATATTACAGGGCAAAGTAGAGACAATGGATGGTTCCTTTGCTCCGTGTCTGACACTCAGAGGAAATGTCTGGAGACGGATTGAGTGAAAAATCATCTGTGGGGTGTGGCCAGGGATTCCCCTATGTGAGCATAGCCTGGCCCTGGCTCTAGCAGCAACAGCAAATGACTTTGTGTCCAGGCCCAACTATAGGCCAGAAGTAGCCCCAGCTCCACCTCCCACCAAAGTGTCATGGGTACTGCTTTGGGAGGCTGGGCAGAGATGAAATGGCATGAGGACCCTCCTGCTTTAGTACCTGGAATTTACAGCCCCCAACACACCATGGAAGGAGAGGGCTACCCACTGCCTTCTTCCCTGGCTCTGGGCTTCTAATGGAGACTCTCAATGGACTGGCTCTAGTTCACTTTTGTGATTTGGTGCCTCAACAGAGCTTAGCATGAGACTGACCCCTCACTTGAGGGACAGCATAGGACGTAGAATAGGGGTAACCCCTATCCCTGATTCTGTCATCATGGAGGAGCACAGAAACCAAAGCAAAGGGACAGCAGGAATTTCACACAGTACAAGGCCTTGGTTGATTCATCTTCAGATCTAAAACACCCTGGAGCTTTAACAATCTACAGCGCCAAGCCAACAGTCTTCAGCAGTTCTTGATGCAGCGCTATCCGCCTGAGCAGACAGGGGGACAGTGTCAAAAAGTGAGGTTCTCCAGCTTACAAAACACACATGCCTCCACTACTCATCCCACCCAGGCCTGACCTAGTGTCTCCCCTTGAGGTGGGACAGTTAGGGCAACAAGACAAAGGTGGAGCCTTGGCTCTTCCTAGAGCTCCAGGTAAGAGAGGGCTCCGCTCCATCCTCTGGGTGTTGAGAACACCCTGCAGCCCCTTAACCAGGGCCCTAAGGTCACTGGGAAGTGAGGTTTGCTCAGTGTCTTTGCTGGAGAATGATCCCCACCCAAACCCCACTCCCAGCATCTCAAATCTAATACCACCTCTTCCAGGAGGCCTGAGCACCACCTCTCTGCTGGCTGCCTAGCTGACTGTGTGTTGGGCGTGCTGGGGAAGCAGAGACGCTATGAAGGCCTGGGGAAAAGAGTGACGGGATCTCCTGGAAGAACAGATGCTAGCAGAGGGTCACATGTGTGCTTTGGAGACACAGTAGAGCAGCCCCTCAAAGCCCAAAGTTCCCTCATCCCAGACAGGGAGTAGAGGGCACAAATGGAGACCAGGCTTCCGTCCCAAAGCGCAGAGGACAACCAACTGACCCTCTCTGTGCCTCAGTCTCCACACCTGCACCAACATTACAAGCAGGGTGGGAAGCAGCAGCTGTCTCAGGGACCTTTCCTGGGCAGACAGGATTTCCCTTGAGACATCATGCAAACCTCTGTGCCTTGGCCAGATCTAGGGAGCCTGTGCCAGCACATACCATGCACTCTCTTGCTTAGAACAACCAGTAATGGCCAAAGACTCCTGTTCTCCTCCCTCGACCAAAGGTGACTTTCCTGGCACAACCTGGGACTGCCTTGCCCTGCCCTGCCTCCACCCAGGTTCCAAAAGGTTCCTTCCTTGCTCAGGGGACAAGGGCAGGTGAATGCTAGTGCCAGGAGGGTGTGCCTGCAGTTCCTCCCTAAGGGCTCCCTTCCCTAAGGCACCACCTGGCTCTGGGGCCCTGATTCTCTAGGCACCCACACCTGCTATTCTGGCCCATCAGCTCTAGCCAGTCACCATCCAGCTAACCATCAGGGAAAGGAGGGCCTGTTCCCTGGTCTAGCACAATTGAAAACCTCACTTGGCAAGGAATGGACACTTGGTAATTCTGTGAAGGTGACCAAATCCACAGTAACTCTCGCAGACAGTAGCCTAGACCTTTCTACGCGCTGCCCTCACTGAGGGATTCTCAACTCCAACATACCCCCCAGGCTCTAACCTGTCTTGGCCGGCCGCCAACCTCCAGCCTACAGCAAACCTCAGCTCCTCAACGCATAGCCCCGGGCTCAGACTCGCAGAGCAACTAGGGGTGGGGTGCCCAGGCTGCGGACCCCATAGGGACATTCCCGCCTCTACTCCGGCCCCGCCAGGGCGCAAGACCCAGGAGCTGCGGAAACCAAGGGACCCTGCCGGTCGGGGACTCCAGGCGGCCCCAAGCCCCCACGTCCATGCTGCACCACAGTGCCCTGGCAGGCTCCCAACTCTCTTGGTGGAGGCTCTCGCGGTGGAGGTGCGTCCTGAGCGACCACCGGGCAGATCACGGCCGCCGCCCCCACTCCTGGAGTCCTGTGCCCGCGGGAGGTGAATCATTAACTCCGGGATCACGTACCTCCACCCCGAGGGCGGGCCCACGCGGAGGGCGGGTGGGCGGCCACCGCCTGGAAGTTTGACTCCGGTACCCACAGTCGAGGAAACTGAGGCCGGGACTAAGGGGGCCAAGGTCACCCAGCAGCTGGCAGGGGGAGGGCGGGCCGTCCGCCAGGAACTTTCCCGGATCCGGGAACTTCGCAGCAGCCCTGCCCCTGCGTCCCGGCCTCCTGGCAGCCAGGTCCCGGCGCGCCGTGGTTCCCAGGACCCGGCAGGAAATACCACTCGCTTAACCCCTGCCCACCCGGGGCACCGCCCGGTGGCCTCCCGGCGCATCCCGGAGCCCGGCTGGAGCCAGCTGGAGCCCGCCGCACTCACCAGGTAGTTCATGGCGGCCGGCCCGCCTGAGGCCCGGAGCCCCGCGGGCCGCACACCCAGCTGGCTCTGGCAGGATCCACCCGCAGCAGCCGCAGCCTCCGCAGCCCAGAGCCGGTCCCACCACGCTCCGCCCGCCTGCCCCGGCTCCCGGCATGCCCAGCCGCGAGCGCCCATTGGCCGCCACCACTCCCATGCAAATGAGCCACCGGCCTAGGGGCGCGGGCAGACACGGGTGGGACGGCCCCAGCCCGGCTGCTGGTCTACAGCCGCGGAGATCCCTTTCCCTGGTAGACGTCCTGGTCCCCCGCAGCTGGCGAGAGCCACTCTTCAAAGGTCCACTCCAGGTGGGGTAGGTATCTGGATGGCCTTCTGCCCCAGAGCGCTGGTTCCCAGAGAGCCCCTCCTTCCCCTCCAGACCCGGACCTCAAGTGGCTTTTCCCTCCCTCACCCTGGATATCGCACGCATGTCCACCCCGTCATCCCTCTCAGATCTTAATTCGGAGGCACAGGAGAGGGGGCGTGCCCCCACCTGCAGAAAAACAATAATCACCGCACAATTGTGACAAAGGACGGACCCCAGGAAGTCGGCTTGATGGCTCTTGCCTCTTAAGGGGGCGGGGGTGCTGGAAGAGGGGACCAGTGTAGGCTACAGAGTGATACCTTCTCAAAACACAGCAAAACAAAAGGACCCCAGGGTTGGCCAGCTACAGCTGAACCTGGTGCTTTTCACAAGCAACACCTCTTCTCCCTCTGCATTCCTCAGATCTTTGGGGATTCCAGCTGGTCTCGGGAAGCCCAGGGGAAATGGAGCCAGGGCTTATCCCGTCCTTGTCACACAGACGCCTCTGCCACTAAACAAGAAACCCAGGAACTAGAAACCTGCCCAATTGAGCACCAGGCTCCCAGATGCAGTGCCAAGCAGGGTCTCCAGGCTCAGGTCACAGTCCTACCCTAGGACACACACACACACACACACACACACACACACACACACACACACACCTCCTGAGGCAGTCTTGTCCAGACATAAAACCTGTGCCCAGCAACCCTTCTGAAACCTGCTCCAACTTGTCTGTTTCAGCAGCTGTCCAAATGTGCATGCAGAATGAGGGAACAGGGGAAAGCACCCAGGGAAAGCAGTGGACAGAGCCTCAGTTCTCCTGACTGCCCCCCTTGTAGGTCAGTGACTGTCACCCCAAGCAGCAAAATCCAGACCAGACAGGACCCTGAACAGTCAGCAATCCTGAGATCTTCACTACATACCATGGAGCTGGTGGCAGGAAGCAATGAGGTAGACCCAGCTTCATTCTGCAGAGCTCTGAGAAACTTCGGTTATACACACAAGCCCAAGTCAACTTCCACCTGACAGGCACCTTAGCCCACTACCCCTGGCCAGATGTGCACCATGGGCAGGTTCTCTGCCTCTCTGAGCTCGTTCATCAGGGGTTGGGCTAGAGCAGCCCAAGTCAGGGTGTGTGCTTTCAAGTCCTCTGGACAGCTGGTTAAACCAGACTCTTGGGTCCAAACCCTCTTGAATAGTCAGACACCTGCATTTCCCCTGGGCTTCTGGTTTGGAAACCAGAAGCTCATGGCATTTGGGGAGGGGGGCGGCAAGGAGAAATGACCCAGTGTCCAGGAGAGGAATGGGACAACTGTCCACTTTCCTGTAGAAGAGGGGCAACTCTCAAAGCACCACCTAGACCATTTCCCTCCTGCTGTCCCCAGTCACTGCTGTCCCTAGGCACTAGTCCCTGCCTCTCCTACATCCTGCCTCCATCCAGCCACCAGCTCCCTCCCACTAGGCTCCAGTCAGAGGGTCTAAACCAGGTGACAGTGCCTAAGCATCTGTCTGACTGTGCTGGGGATGAAGGAGCCTCAGAATTTCAATGGGTTTCTACTCCAGAGGGGAGAAGCAAGATCCAGGACTCAGCCAGACCTGAAGCACAGGCCTCCAAGGCAGGAGATTTCTGCAGGTTGGAAAGAGCCACAAAAGGCCTCACCCTCACAGGGGATGGCCTCTACTCTACCCTTAGCCAAGGGAAGACACCTCAATGTGGCAGTGACTAGCTAGGACATTGGCAATGGGGACCCTCCTCTTTCAAAAGCAAATTTAAGTGGCACTGGGGGTGGAGGCAGGGGGAGGGGACTAGGCTCAGGCATTTCAAAAATGTGCTCCTATCCACTTAACCCCCCCAAGCCTGTGAGCCTTGGAATGGCATTTCCGTTTTGGAAACAAGACCCCAGGGTTGACACCTCCCTGTGTTGGTGGGGAGGGAATGCTCTTTCCCAAGCTAGTGGGGAAGGGCACCCATTAGGCTGGCTCTGGCTGGGATATATGGGGGATTCCTGACAGACATGTAATACCTCCCCCTCCACATCACTGGCCTCCATGATGACTGGGCCACATGTGCACAGTGATGCAGCCCCTCAACGCCAACTGGCCTCTATGTTGGCCAGGGACACACACGCTCAGTTCCCACAGCAGTTCTGCAACATGAGTTTCACCGCTGACCCCACTTTACAGTGCTAAGACTGATACCCAGCTTAGGGGCCCTTGTCCTATCCCATACGAACCCTACACAGAAGGGACAGAGCTGCAACCAGAGAAGGGAGGGGTGGAACCCATCCTGATCACTGTGAAGCAGAAAGGGACTTAGGGACAAGGGCACTCCAGGCTAAAGTCAAAGATCCCTGTCACACTGAATCCATTCAATAGACAGGCAGCTGAGACTCAATCAAGCATTACCCCCTCCCAAAGAAAATCCTGCACTTAGTTCTGGAGCCAGCACTCCACTGAAGCTCAGCCTCACAGGTGAAGAAGGTGTGAGGTAGCCCTGGTGGGAAGAGCTGGCCTGAGCAAGAAGTGAACTTGGGTCTCAGAAATAGGGGGAGGTCAAGTAAGTACACACAGGTGAAGAAACACCCAAGTATGGGCAGACACAGCACACACAGATACGGCTACACACAGGAGCAACACAGGTTTCGCACATAGACACGGATACATACAGGCATGGAAACGTGGAGGGGAAGGCACATAGAGGTGTGGCACACACAGGTGCAAGTACACATGGGCTCAGGCACACACAAGTGAATACGCAGAGAAGCTGGGAGAGGGTGCTGCTAGAGAGAGAGAGACTTCAGGGGTGGGGCCAAGCAACAGCACCCATCCTCCCAGGACAGCTGCGTCATCCCTGGAGCTGCCTGGACTCTTCTTACCAGGCTGAAGATGAGCTCACAGGCTGTAGAGGGATGTCAACAACTTCTGGAGCATGGAGTAGTCATGTGGTGGACCACTAAAGTGTCCACTGCTGTCAGCACTGGACCCCTAATGGGGAGAAAAGCCTGAGGTAGGGTTGGGACTTTGGAGCCTTCTGAGCCTTGGGTGCAGTACTGACCCCACAGAAGAGTCATCACAACTTAATGACCCACACTGTCCACTTCAGCACGTAGGACAGCAAAGAAGGGGAAGGGCATAATGGAAATGCCCAAGTCCAGGGGCGTGGCTGAACAAACGAGCCCCTCCAGAAAGACCTCACAGCTACAGAGTGCTACTTCCAAAGACCACATGAATTCAGGGGAATGGTGCATGACTAAGCAAAGAGAAACACAGACCCAGAATGACTTGGACAGCCTCTCTCCTCCTGAAGCTTGGGCTTTCTCAGCAGCACGAGGATGGGCTGGACCGGTCAGCTGATGGCCAGCTCTGGAAGTGGCAGTGGGAAAGGATTTCCTGAGGCCGGAGGTAAGTGCTGCAAGCCCCAGGGACAGGAAGATGCTAAGTCACCCGAGGGCCACAGGAGTTGTTGCCTTCCTCCTGGGCTGACCATTCACAGGAGCAAGCTCAGAACTGGACAAGGCTACAAGGACAGTTATGAGCACCACAGCCTAGCCTATCAGTCAGTCCCCACTGCCCTGAGGATCAGGGGACGGAAATATCATTACCCAGAGGCTCAGAAGGCAGAGCTCCAGCCAGCTCACACAGTCAGGAAGTGGTAGAGCTCACAACTGTAATGGCCCATCCATAGACCAGGCATGTCCCCATGGGAAAACACACTAGGGTGGGTGTTGGGGCTGTTAGCCATAAAGAGCTTCCCCAGGCACCCTGTTCTCATAGATAGGAATGACCAATGACAGAGTAGTGACTATCAGAAAGTGGCTGTGCCCTACTGCAGCGAGCCAGATCCTCTTGGCCAGTCATGCCCTTCAGCATCCCTCAGACAAGTCCCTACGGACCTGGATATGAGGCAGAACTACCAGGTGGAGGGACAAAGCCCAGGGGTGAGGAGGCTACAGACTGACTTAGGCTTCCCAGCAAGCCCAGCACCCCCTTCCCAGCTCCCAGCTCTCCTTTGGGATGTATTCACCGGACATGAACTCTCCTCTTTTTCTGCTTTCCTATAGTGTGGAGACCACACAGCAGCAACAGCACCTGCAGGGAGGGGCCTGCCTCAGAGGGGACCTGCCGGGGACCCAAGCTGAAGAAGCCAACAGGACAGCGAGGGCTGCTCAGAAGCTCTTGCCTGCATCCCCCTTTCTCTTCTGTACCTCCTTCTCCCCTCCAGCAGAGGCCTCTCTGGGTGCTGGCAGATAAGGGTGTGCTGGCCCAGAGCAGCACTATCCCGTGTGTGGACCAAAGAGGCTGGGGCCTAGTGCACCTGCCCTTCTTGATGGCTCTGAGATCTGCCCTTGCCTTCTCATCCCTCAACATTAGGGGAGGAGTCAGACTGGCAGAAGAAACAGGTCAAGGAAGAGAGGGGAAGGGGGAAGGAAGGACATTGGGCAGGTCTGTGTCCCTGGAGAGAAAGTTCAGATGCTGGTGGCTGCCCTGCTCCTGTCAGATAGGCTGGGTGGGCAGGGCCTGGGTGTGGTCAAGAGGCCTCACCAGCCAGGCCATCTGTTCTCCTCTCTCATGGCAACCAGCCCCAGAAGATCAGGCAGAGGGGTGACTTCACATGCCATCTGCTACCCACCCCAGCTGCTTCCACTGAGCACCAGTGCCCACACACACAGATACCCAAGATGGGCACAACAGTGTTGCCAGCCACAAGTGCTGGAGTCAATGAGTCAGGGGGCCAACAGGGTCACAAGAGGGGATCTAGGGACTCCAGGGTATATAACAGCAGCTCCTTCCTTAGACTGAAATGTGCTCATCCCACCTGAGCCTGCTCCAGTCTACATGACAGGACTATCTGCCCAGGAGATCCAGGCCAAGGCCCTGTCCAGACTGAGCCTGCAAGGACAGGTATCTACACCAATGAGTCCAGCTGTCTAGTCACTGTGTCATATAGAGTCTCAGAATGTGCATCTGTTAAAGATGAGCCCTGCCAGCAGCTGTGCCCATGCCCAAGTGCTGTGACCGATACACATGTATAGCACAGAGCACCCCGGTGTGCTGTACAGTGCTCAGGGCACCCCAGTGTGCTTAAATAGTACACACAACACCCCAGTGTGCTAAATAGCACACAGGGTGCCCTGGTGTGCCAGTGCCAGCAACACACCTATACTACCACACATCAAGCTCACCCTGAGAGGTCCCAGGGCACACCCTCCCCTGGATACCCCACATGCACAAGTGAGCCCATTTTCCAACCAAGCCTCCCCTGTCCTTCTTACCTCCTCCTCAGATAGCCTGAGAATCCCCCCACCTTCCCCAAAACCTCACTTGAGGACTGAGTGCAATCATTCCTTAGAGTGCAGCTGACCCCAGATCCACAGCCAAGGCTGGGGGTGGGCAGGGTCTCCTCAGCCCTTGTACAAGGGGATGGCTGGTTACAGCATCCACCTCTGTCATTAGCACCCATGGTCTGAGCATCTACTGCATGCCAAGTGTTGTGTGGTACTAGGGTACTCCCCTGGAAGGGCTGTGGAAGGCGGGGGGCAGGGGGAGCATGAACAGGTAATCACACCTGTCTGTAGTTATAAAGACTCTGAGGGAGGACAAAGCTGGCAGCTAGGATGGGGAGTTGTTCTATGCAAGATATTTAGGCGGTAGAGCGGCTCTCTGAGGAGATTTGGTCAGATGTGTGAATCTTTTGCTTAAGGTTCATTATGCAGAAAAAATAAAGATAAAAATAGCACAGACAAGTGGGCTGCTTCCCTGGGGAGCAGAAGAGCAGACTTGGGGGCCAGGTGCCCAGGAAGGAGTAAGCTCTTGACAAGTTGGCCCCAGTCCTAGCTTCTTGAAGCAGGGATATCCCCTGGGCTTGAGCTCCCAGAGTTGACACAGGAGTGGCTTGGTAGGATGTCTTGATCAGTCCTGGCTCGGGAGGACTGTCAGCTTCTGTCTAGAATCTATCTTTTCTAACCATTCTCCCTGCAGCTCTCCAACCAGGACCTCTAGGGTAGACAGAGGCCCTAGGAGAGACACAGGTGACTCAGAAGCCTAAAGTTAATTTGAAATAACCTAGAGAGGGGGAATGCAAACTCTTAAGACCCACTGGGAGGGCTGTGAACAGGGAAGAATGTGGGTTCACCACTTTCTGAGCAAGCATGAAGCTTTAGTAGATTCAGGGTTTGGGGATACTGACAACTCTCTAAGCATGCCCCAAGGTTGCATGATTGGTTATGAGATCTTATAAAACACTGAAATAGGGCATGATATCAACAGCATACCAGTGTTCTGGTACTTAAAAATCCACATCAAACAAAAGCAAGGGACAGCTATCTATCAACAAGAGGATGGGATTAAATGCACTGTGGTATATCCATAAATGGAATACTATTCAGCAACCAAGAAGAAAGAAATCACTGATACTCCCCACATGGATGACAGTCTCAAAACTGTTATGCTGAACGAAAGAGACCAGATCTAACACAGAATGCATCCACTGACATAGAGGTCAAGACAAGGCAAATCTAAGCCAGTGATAGAAGTCAGGATGGTGGCTGGCTGATAGTGGAGGCATTTGACTGTAAAGGGGCTTTTGAGAACTTTCTGAGGAGACAGAGACATTCCTTATCTTAATTTGACTAACAGCTACACAGAGCTCTCTAACAGCCCAAACTCATCCTTTTATACATTTAATACCTATGCATTTCATTACAAGTAAAATCTACCTCGGTGGGCTAGAGAGACGGCTCAGCAGTTAAGAGCAAAGGCTGCTCTTGCAGAGGACCTGGGTTTGGTTCCCAGCATCCATATGGTGGCTAACAACTGTCCATAACTGCAGTTCCAGGGAAGTAACACCCTCTTCTGACCTTTGAGGGCACTGCAAGACACAGGTCAAGTTACATACATACAGGCAATACACTCATACATATAAAATAAATATATATACATCTATATAAAAATCTATCTCAGTAAGTGTCTCAAGATAAAAATAAAGCACAGAAGAAAAAGATATGGGTTCCCCCCACCCCAATTAGATACAATAATCCTAAACCCGCCATGTTACTCTTTTTACCCCGGATGGCAGGGAACTTACAGTGACATTTCTGTGTCTACCTAGTCTAGGCTTTCTGGAATAATTTTCCTCTTTTCCTCAGTTCTGAAGCTTTTGATGATCCCAGACTATTTGTGTCTTTTACTGTAATCTGCTTCAAATCCTTCTTGGAATTTGGCAGAGTTGAAATAATAAATTTAAATTACTGAAAAGCCCCCCTTAGACTCTAATCCTTCCCTAGAAAAGAGATTAACTTTAGAGCCACAACTTGTGATGGGCTCTCCTGCCAGAGTAGGCATTCCTCAACACCTCTGTTTGAGGTCCTGGCTCTTTTTCTTGGAAAGAGAGACAATGCCTCTGCAAACAGTGACTAAGAGCTAAAAAAAAATAAAAAATAAAAAAATAACAGGATACCTGAGTGGGTAAAGATACTTGCTGGACAAGTCTGACGACCTGAGTTCAATCCCTGGAACCTACATAAAGGTGAAAGGAAAGAACTTACTCCAAAAAATTGTCCTCTGACCTCTACACTTGCATGCACACATGCTCCCACATACGCTACACATACATACACACAAATAAATATGATGATGATGATGATGATGATGATGATGATGATAATGATACAAAAGGAAAGAAACAGTGGGGTTTGGCCAGGATACAAGGAAAGCAAACAGCTGAAAAGGGGCCAAGTTCAGGGCTGGGAGGTAAGGAGCCTCGAGCTCAGGAGGCAGGAGAGGGGACAGCTAGCCACAGGGAGGACCCTGGAGTCTCCAGGGCCATCCACCCTTACACCATCATTACCACCTTAAGGCACTGTGACCCACAGAGTGGGGTGGCAGTCCTGCCTGGCCATTGCTGGACCAGGCTGCAGCAGATGACGCCTGAGGACAAGCCTGTTCCACCCCAATAGCTTTACCTGCCTGTGACCCTGTCTGCTCTGGAGAGCACGCAGCAGCAGCATCCAGCAGACCTGAGGTGCTGCATGACAGTAGGGGTTCCATCAGAGCCCACTCTGTCAGCGAGGCAAGGGAATAATGTGCCCAAGACATAAGAGGAAGGGGCCTGACTGGCTATGCAGGGCAGGGGAGAGGTCAGGTCATCTCACCTCTAAGGTTTGGGCAAGAACAACACTGGTCACAAAGAAAAGGTGATGGAGGGAGATGGCACACCACAGAGAGTTGTGCGGTGTCAGAAGGTCCTTAGCAGCACACAAGCCAATAGAGGTTGGAAATGGTAGCTAACAGCAGCAACCACTACAACAGCCACCTCCTCCCCTCCTCTTCTTCCTCTTCTTCCTCCTCCTCCTCATCCCCCCCCCTTTTTTTTTTTTGGTCTTTTTAGAGACAGGGTCTCCCGGTAGCCCCAGCTGGTCTAGAACTCACTATGTAGACCAGGCTGGCCTTGAACTCACAGAGATTCGCCTACTTCTGCCTCCTGAGTGCTGGGATTAAAGGCATGCGCCACCATGCCTGGCTATAACAGCCTCTTCTAAACAGTGGTATGCATCCCTCACCATATTCTCCCCAATTTCAGGGTTCTGAGGAAACTGAGGCATAATGAGGTTCTATGACTCTGACTCACTGTTGTAGAAGCCAGCACTATTCATTCTAGTTCAATCCCTTGCCTCTGACCTACCCAAACAGCCTCCAACCCAGCAGCTTCTATGGGACCCCCTCCTGCCCCCAGCGGGCTTCTAGGAATGAGACTGAGTAGTCTCAAGGTTTACATAGGTTTTCATTGCTTGCCTTGGCTTGGGGACAGAGAGGGGAAACGAGGAGCACACAACTTCAGCAGGTGGCTGAGCCAGGGCAGTGAGGCGGAAAGCACGAGGAGCTGGGTGGCCCTAGTCCTGCCCCTACTGAAGCCTGTGGTGCTGTGATAGAACTTGTCAGCAACCACATAATCCCTACCTTTAAACACACAATAACAAACAGGGCCAGGAAGGTGTCCAGGGGCAGTGCTGCATGGATGAGCTGGGGTGACTTACCAGGTGAAGCGGGTACAGGATTTGGGACCAGTTCCTGAAAAGGAATGAGCAGGCAGGGCCAAAGTTCAGTGGCAAGAGGACATGGCTTGGGCTTTGGAGACAGAGCTGAGGCTTGGGACTTAGACACTACCTAGTCCCACCATATCCCCTTGTGCTCTTCCTACAAGGCCCCAGATGGCTCTACTGCCTGGCCGCCCAGACCAGCTGTGAGCCCTAAGGCAGACCTCTGGCTCTCTAGTCAGCTCTTGAAAGCAGAGAAGGGATCCTAGGATTGCTGACAGATATCCAACCAGGTGCCAAGTGTAGTTCACTGATTTCTGTTGGCTGCTGTTGGGGTTGGTCAAAACTAGATCAACCCTGCTGCCCAGGACTGGACAACCTGCCTGGCTTCTCTAAGCCCAAGATGGTTGTCAGCAGAACAACAAAGGAGTTTAGGTTTGTTCTATAACACTGCAAAAAACAAAACCAGAAGGTCACACAAATTCATACTTGGAACACAACAGAAAGTTGTCAACAACTCTCTACCCTGCGGCCCTCACAATTAGAGGCCATACAGGGTGATGGTCACTTTGATGGTCACTTTACCGCTTTGAATCCTGCAAGACTTGGATCCCATTCTGCCCCAACTCTCACATGACTGTGACCACACAGGGGTCTTCCCTGAGGCCCAGCCCAAGTCCAGCACATAGGACATGCTTACACAGGTCAGTATCCTTCATGAAAGGACACAGTAGAGGCTGAATGAATGGCTGGTTTCACAGACAGGAAACAAGAGGCAGAGACAGAAGGGGGGCTATTCTGCACAGGAACCTGTCTCTTGCCTTACTGTATTAGAGCAGTCAACCTCTTGCCACTTGTGAACATGGATCCCACGTCCATGCCAGCCAAAGGTCAGAAGTGGGGAACACAGCCAATTTCAAGTGTGAACTATAGGCTGGGACAGATGGCCAGACAGGCCCAGGGCAATGGACAACCAAGCCTAGGAGGACGGCAGATGTCAGAGGACAGCCAGGAAATGAGTGTCTATGTACTGTCTGAGTGCTGCTCTTAGCTCCCAGCAGAGGAGGAGGACTCAGACAGGGATACTACGGTGCCCTCCTCCCTCTGGATCCCCCATTCCATAGGGGTCAAATGAAGGCATTAAAACACCCCCTAGCACAGTCCTTGATACCCAAGGGACCACACCAGCTCAACATGGCCCATCCCAAGTTCTTTTCTCTCTGCCGCCACCTCCCATCCAGATCTGAAGCATCTTGTAATTTCCGTGGGCCAAAGTGCCTGCGTCAGCTCCATCCAGGAAAAGGCTGCCCAAATGGATGGGTGTGCTTAAAATCCAAACATGTCCCTGAGCACCACACGGCCAGTTGCCATTCTGCGTTCCCAGTACAGGGACAGAGCAGGAGGCTCTTTCTGGAAGCCTCCACCAGGGCTCCCCAGCAAATGACACCACTTTTCTGTTCAGGAAATGAACTCTTCTAGCTCCACCACCTCACACACCACCAAGGTTCTAGCAGAGAGGAAGGTGATCTGACACCTAGCTACCCCCTGCGGAATCCCTGAGGGCTGTAACTATAAGCAAGAGGATGAGGAATAACTTGAAGTTGGCCATGGTGGGGACAGACCAGCAGACCGTGGCTTCAGTTTTCCACAGTAATTCCTATCTATCCAAGTCCCATCAAGCCTCTTGCCCTCCCTAGTTATAGGTACTGCCGCTGAGGCAGAGTCGAAAACAACTGCCTGAAATCTTGGGAGGCAAGGGTCTGCATGTCAAATAAGATTCCACATTCAGAGCTCAGCACTGGCTGTGGACAAGCAAACCAAACCAAAGCAAACCTGGACCTCCAAGTCAGAGGCCCAACCAGAGTGGCACTCCCTGCTCACTACTACCCTAGAGACCCTGGCTCGCCAGTGTGCTCAGTAGGTCTGTCTTGTTCCTCTGATGGGAAGAGGTGGCTGTTGCTCTATGCCCTGGGCCAGAAAAGATCCCGAGATTTGCAGAAAATCCGAGCAGGAGAGGGGCTTGGCAGGCTTCTTCTGTCTCCTTCTAGAGATGAGGCAATTATGCTCTGAACCAGAAGAGATGGGGGTGGGGGCCCCCATCAGCACTGCCTGGAAGCCCTAATTTTTTTCATCTGTAACTCTGCATTATGGCTTCTGGGGGCGGGCAGGAGCTGGGATCTTTAATTCTGTAATAACAATGCTTTACACTTTCACAGCATCTCTCCTCCAGGAATCTTCACATGCTAGGATGGTTAATTAAGAGGCCACTTGCCCTGCCAGGAAAGCCTAACTATCTGCTTTACCTAGAGGATGGGGTTCCCCAGTAGATAAGGAGCAGTTCCAGAATAAAAGCCAGGCTGGCCAAGGCTCTGGCTCACTGCCCCTTCCTGTCTGCAGTTATGGATGCAGGCCATAACTCCAACGTAGTCAGGACGCAGGTGCAGCCTCACACCCTCGTCTGTGCATCTGTAAAGTGGGCTGGAGCTGGTACTTAGGGCCTGGTCACCCAGCTGGCCAATACACTTGTCACCCTCAGGAGGAGAGCAAGGCCCAAGTGTGGAGCTCTGGACTAGGGACCTGCCCCTTCCTGTCTGCAGTTATGGATGCAGGCCATAACTCCAACGTAGTCAGGACGCAGGTGCAGCCTCACACCCTCGTCTGTGCATCTGTAAAGTGGGCTGGAGCTGGTACTTAGGGCCTGGTCACCCAGCTGGCCAATACACTTGTCACCCTCAGGAGGAGAGCAAGGCCCAAGTGTGGAGCTCTGGACTAGGGACTACTCACATCTGCCTGCTGGACTAGA